>NW_019233374.1:8164-37809 GCF_002742605.1 Olea europaea var. sylvestris
ATTAAGGATTGCTGGTGGCCAAATAGTTCTGAATTTCTCAATTTTAGAATCTACCATCTACGGAAGTTTTTTACAAAATCAGACGTAAAAGCTCTCTCGAGCGAAATCTCCTCTACAGCTGTAGTGAACTATACTTGTCCAAGATCGCAACGGTCTAATTTTGAGTATTATGATATTTATTTGATTCATAGTAACAACAAACTACATATAGAGTCAAAACTAATTTTTGAATAGAATAATGCTAGGACCGAGCTGGACGTACAGACCCAGCTCTTACATACCCCTTACAAGCGTCTCACATGAGGTGGGGTTGTTTCTTATTTTATTTTATTGCATTCGGGCCCGTTTGGGGCCGATACAGACCCCTATGAATATTTGCCCTATACACAGGGCTTTATTCATAATGCTAAGCCCTTGTCAGGCTGTCACGAACATGGCCTACTTGCCCTGTTAATGTAGCATAACTCTTTTTTGCGTATTTTAGTTTCAAAAAAATGGTCAGTTTATTGCTTTGATTTAATCGCATTGACGAGGTTATATGTCAGCTGATACACATTGAAGTCTAATGTTATTAGGTATATAGCAGTTTGATCATCACTTCAAAGTTGAAAAAAATTAAATATGAACGACTGAACATTTTCAAGGGTTGAAAATAAGAGATGTTAATGTTATCTTTAGTTTTCGTCTAAATTAAAAATTCTATGAAGATATTTAATTATAGTGACTCTACCAAGTGTTGAAAAACTGGTGAGGAAACTTGGAAATATGGAGATTAAAAGGTTAATAATTTACAATTTCATACTAAGAAGGGTCTTGAATAGAAAAAGCCTTGATAGATATGACTATAAAGAAAGAATTAAAGAAAACTAGGATTCAATTTGTAGTATTTGATAATTTAGTGCATCATATATGTATTTCATATTTATGTTGGATAGACGTGGAAAATAATAGATATTAAAGATATCTTCAATTTTCTTTTAAATTAAATAGTTATTTATTTATTCGACTCACCATTTGTTTTTGTAGTATTTGGTGTTTTTATGACTTTTCCTTTTTTTTTGTATATTAGAGATAAGATTTTATGTCTTCTTGAGTTCTTTGTGTTTCCGTTAATCTACGTATAGGGTTGATAATAAGAGATTACTTTCATCAATTTATTTGTTTAGAGACTAATGTAAAGAAATAAATAATAAGGACAAGAAAATTCAACGTTTAATTAGTAGGTTTCGTCTACCTACATTATATTTTGTACTTTGAAGGTCAAATTTTACATCCATCAAGTTTTATGTATTTCAATTGTTAATCTACCACCGTCGATATTGTTGTTATCTTTAGTTTCATTTATTTCATTAATGAAAGTAACTTCCAAAGATAGTCAAATAGCTATGTGTGCGTATTTAATATTTCATTGCGTGCGTTGGTGGACAAATTAAGTTCTTAATTTTTGTTGTTGTTGTTGCTTTACGTCCCATAAAGTCTATGCTAAATCCGTCACTGATCAAGTAGTTTTTACTTGTATGAGAATTAATTATAAAATTAAAGATAGGTTGAGTAAATCAGATAAACTATATCAGAGTAGTTGACTAGCATCCTAGGGGTCGGAAAGTCTAGCATACTATTTGATGAAACTATATATATCCTAACGAATAATGCTATTGATAGGTACAACTTATCGTAGACAATTTATGTGACGTTCTACATGACTAAAAAGTCGAATTGACTTTTGTTGTTCTTATTAAAAATAAGCAGAAGTCTAATGTAGGCCTTTTAAGTCGTCATGAAAAATCACATAAATTGTCTAAGGTAGATCGTGCATATGAATAACTTTATTATGTTCTAATAGTAGGGATGTGGCTTTTTTTTAGTTTTTAGATGTCAAGTTACTTGCATAGTTTCTAGAGCTCCAATAATATTCTATTTGTAACAACTATATATTTTTCAATAGAGTAATTCAATTTGATTGTACACTAAAGTTGAGAAACTTGTTAGCAAATCCAAGTAGAACTTGTCTTGTTCTTATCTCCATTTTTAATTTTAAAAGAGCTATAACTAAAAAATTTTGTACTTAAAAAAGAATTATTAACTTAACCATTCAAATCTTTTGGTACTCTATCATTTTCATCTAAAAAATGTGCACCAAACGGACTCTAAATATATTGAACTAAACATGATTAACACAACATTTTATATTATGATTTTCTCAATCGAGTTTAATTGTTTAATCATGTTATTACAAATAAATGACGGTCACGAGTAAGAGATTTTCTATATTATTAGAAAATGTAACCCAAAAAAAAAAAAATAGTGTGAAAGTAGAAATAAATATTTCTAGAGTAATTGATGCCTATCGTCACGGCACATGAAATCTTACTAATAGTCTAATAATACAAGCCAGGAAGCAACATAGGAACTTAGCCAATTCACACACCAACTCGCCTAACTCAGTGTTGCTTACTTGACAAGTAAATGAGTAATTCTGAATTTCAACGCGGCCTCCGAGTCCCACTCGTGAGTTCATACGCGGCAACCTAACAAGAAATATTCTAGAAAATTGAAGTTGTCATTGTGTTTGACTCGGCCACTCAGTAATTCGCCGTCTTACCGTCATCGATGACGGATACTTTATCTATTTAATCCTTTTCCAGCGAGAATGTTATGTAGTACATTTCGTCTTGCGAAAGGTCAACTAAAAAAGTCAAAGTGTACAACTACTAAAGCACATCTTCTCAATATCACCTGTAAACAATTTCCTATATTATATATACACATATCACCTTTCACTCTCTTTTCTCATTACATACATACATATTTCATGGTATTGGATTTACAAATGACTATGAAGAGGAGTAGAGAAGAAGAAGCTGATCAGAACATGAAAAGCATGGCGATTTCTTTGATGTTACTCTCTAATGGCGGTGCAGGCGCTTTTGATTCAGTCGTTGACAGCTCCGCCGCTCGTAATTTCGAGTGCAAGACATGTAACAGGCAGTTCCCGTCGTTCCAGGCGCTCGGGGGCCACCGGGCCAGCCACAAGAAGCAGAGACTGATGGGAGAACAGCATTCCGGCGAGTGGAAGACATCTCCGGCGAAGCCCAAAACGCATGAGTGCCCTGTTTGTGGGATAGAATTCGCCATTGGGCAAGCTCTTGGAGGGCACATGAGGCGGCACAGAACGGCTGCCGTTAATGAAAACCACCAACAGCCGCCGTCACCCGGCTTGTCTTTGTCTCTTTCAAATCCTCCTCCTATCGTAAAGAGATCGAATAGCAGGAGGTTATTCTGTTTGGATTTGAATTTGACTCCATTGGAGAACAAATTTCTTATGTTAGGCAAAACGGCTCCTGCCGTTGATTGTCTTTTCTGATTTTGAATCCTCCCATTTTCATCTACAGCCATTTTTTCATTTTTATTTGTGTAATATTTTATTGTTAGTAATTAGATGTGTATTTATTCATTTGTTTATAATTAAAAGAACTGATTTTTTCCTTCTCTGAACAAAATAAGACAACCCACTTACCAATGTGACAGTAGAACTGGAAGTAAAGTTCTCTTCAAAGTTTCTTTTAAAAAAATTATTTAAAAGTTGATGCCGGAAATCACAATTAAATTTAACCATGTATAATTGGACAAATTTTTTTTTATCAATTTTTCAACAATACAATTCAATAACTTTTATTAACATCTGTTAAAAATTTTATCAAAAATTTGGCCAAGCAATCCCTTAATTTATTATTGCTCCGGCAGTGACTGGCTATTTTAATTTGGGGAGAGAGGAAAAGAAAGAATGTAAGAATTGAATTGTTCATCTCCTGGTGCTTAGTCTTGTTAAGGAACTCCGTGGCTGTGGGCTGAGTTTCTTCTCCAAACTCTGTGAATAGCATCCATTCTGCAGCTTATGTGCATGAAGTTCATTGATCATTACTTGAATTCGTTTATTTTTTCTCTCCTCACACTGCAATTTGCATTATTTTAATACAGAATTTTGAGACTTGAAATCCTTTGAGAATATTGTAACATTCTAACAAATTAATTTGCAATAAAAAAAAATCGCAGAAAATGTTAGATTTGCATTTGATTTGAAAATCTACAATAAAAAAATGTCAAAAAAACAAAAAAAGGAAAGAAAAGAAAAAGATGAAGATAGATCATAGACGGAAAATTTACCCCATAATTCCACATTTTCAATATCATGTCCTAGCAAACCTTTTTGAGCAACCTAATTTAAAAGTTTATTAATAGTAAATTTAAATGATAAATTTTATAGAATTTAGTGAATATGTTGACCTCAAAAATCATGGGATCATGTGTTGTCAACTTATCTTGAACCGTGTTTCTGCCGATATATTTGTTACATGCATACTAGGACACAAATCATGATCACCAAAATCACTGACCTAAAGGGAGGCCAACGATCACTGATACCCCCACGGTCAAGCTAAATGCTAGTACAGGTTGTATAAAGGGAATTGGGTGTGAGAAAGACAAGCAAGCAGAGATTTGACTGGAGTTTCGATATGAAAATAAATTGTATATTTGCCTTTACCTATGTATCTGTATTTATAGAAGAAAGAATATTGACAAGCAAGTTAGTTATAGAGAGTGTACTGTTAGTAATTTATGCATTTTTTTGTTTTACTTACTTACTGAAGCTATTGATATAGGTATTTATTGCTTTTGCCTTTTTTATATTTATGTTTTTGGAAGTGTTGCTTGCTGATGCCTTGTGAAATTTACAGGTTTTGCGACTGAGCATTGGAAGATAGTGGAAGGGATTCCTAGAATACATCGACACAATTGGGTTCATATTTCACGTAACTTTTCTCAGTTTTTGCGAGAATTATATTTCTGCATAAACATGTATCAAAGTTGCATATTTTCCTTGGTTTGTGACTGACCTGCTCTTATATTGCAGGAAGGCGCGATGAAAGAAAGGGTTGCTAAATATCGCTACGATGTGCAGCTGTATAACGATTCAAGATCAAGAAGATGAACTAGGCTGTATTCACATTTGTGGTAGATGGGTTGACAGCATGTTGTATCCAATGTCACCTTTTTTAGTTCTTTCTGTGAAGTTTCTGCTATAATCCTACCAGGGCCGTACCTGTGCTTCACAGGGCTTGAGGTGAACTTCGGAATTTGGGCCCTAAACCCTAAGCCGTAGCAAACAATCCCTTTTTTAAAAAAATAAAATAAAAAATTAGAAGTTTATGGAATTAAATTTGTTAACTTAAATCAACAATAAAACAACAAATAAATTTTTTGATGTTCCTTTCTTCTCTTTTCATTAAAGTATTTATTCGTTTCTTTTGAACACGTGAGCATACTGGGTTAAAAAAAATAAAAAATGGGCCCCCTAAAATTTTGGGCCTGAGGCAGAGGCCTCTTGGACCTCCCATCAGGTCCGATTCTGAATCCTACGTCTTATCAAATAAAGATTTTTTATTATTATTATTTTTTATTATTATTATTTTTTATTTTTATTTTTATTTTAAATAAGCTTGTTTTTGTTTATGCCTATTTTCAGTCTCTTATAAGGTCTGGTTGCCCTTAAGTTTGAAAACGAGCTCTCCTAGAATCTTGTGAAATATTTTGTACAAAGCACTAGACATTATTGTCTATTTGAAGGAAATTTTTTATTTCATCCCAAACATGATTAGATGTTATTTTATGCTTATGGAGATATGATAATGGAAAAGGAAGCATTGGTTTTATATTTGGACAACTAGGAGTTACTTGCTTCATAGATTTTTCCCGCCCCCCCCCCCCACAAATTAAATTCTATTTCATTTTTCTCTCTTTTAATTTCAACTACACAATCTTTTATAAAATAATATTACACGTAAATCAAAAAAATTTCTTTCTTTTTCAGCCACTTATTTTTCAAATAAATACTATTCCACTCATTTTCACTTCAAAAATGAGGCCCAAACATATGCTTGTGGAGATATGATACCGGAAAGTGAAGTATTGGTTTTATATTTGGACAACTAGGAAGTACTTGCTTTATAGCAGGGAAAAAATATTGGAAACTTGGCTGTATTTAAATTTTTGTATTGTGATTATATTGTCTAAATTGTTAGTTCAAAAGTTTGATCATCATTGTGAACTTATTGGATAATTTGGCTATATTGAAAATTGTGGATTATGATTTGTCTCTTTTTTTTTTTTTAAATTTTTGTTACGTTTTTTAGTTTTATCACTTTTAAAAAAAAAAAAAAAAATTTCACTTTTTGAGAGTTTGTCACATTTTTTAACCTGTGCAATTTTATTTTATTTTTAATTGGTTTCACTTTTTATGACTTTTTGTCTTTTTTTTAGTGTTTATTACTTTTTTCGGTCACCTTAATTTCTATCACTTTTTTTAGTGACAAATATTACTTTTTAATAAAAGTGACATTGTATGTCATTTTCTAATAAAAAGTGATACTTAACTTCTAAAGGTGACATCGTGTCACTTTTTAATATCATACAGTATTTTTTTACTTTTAAAAAACTTTTCATATAATTTTTTAAAAGATTCCTAATTTTAAGGATATTTTTGTACGTTGCCCACTTTCTCTTTAGTCAGAAATCCATATTCAGTTCTTATTGTATGTAGACCAAATAGAATTCGAGGCGTGAGTTTGAATTTACGTGAGCCCGTCAATGTTATGGTAATGAAACAAACCAAACCTCAACGAATAGTTAATATTTTTATGCTAAAACCATATTGGACAATGCAATTTATCCATTTCACTTGTAGAATTGCATTGGTAATCGTAAACATCCCTCTCTATAGTTGAGGAAGCTTAAATTTTACAAGAAAAAAAACATGAATTTTATTTATTTATTTATTTATTTATTTTTGGATAAGGTAAAAAAATAAATAAATAAATAAATAAATAAATAAAACATGAAATTGATTTGAATTTTATTTCGGTGCCATCTAAATGTGACCACAAAGGAAGAAATTGTGCAATTAAATTTGACTAAATTAATGAAGCAAACGATATAAGTAATTTAACAAAGTTATTTTTCTCTATTTTATATTTGAGTTAGTTTTCCATTTAAAAAAAATAAAGTTCACTTCTATCTTTAACTGTTGGAGCTAATATATAATTATAACATGTGGGTTTATTTATTAAATCATAGACAATTGTAGAAATGTGTCGTGCTGTGTTGCTTGAATGTTTAAATGTGCATTAATATAATTTTCATTTCCAAACAGTGGTCTGAAACTAAATCAAATTATTCGGTTTAGATTTGAGGCTTTTTTAGACTGTTTGATATTCGTTTAGGTTCAGATTTAGTTTAAGTTTAGGTTCTATTTTTTTTTTTTCAAACCATTTTAAATGATTTAATTTCAAATAGATAAAAAAAAAACATTTCAAATTGAACCAATTGCCCCCTAAACTAAGGTTGGGCAAATCTTCCGAACCGAACCGACAGAATAAAATCCGAACCGAACCGAACCCGACGGTTCTTATCAAATTAAATACTCGAACGGATATTTGAATTGAGAACCGATGGGTACGATTCAATTCTTGGTTCTAGACCAGAAACCGAATTTTCCAATTTTTTTTTAATATTGAATAAATCAATTTATTTTAATTTTAATTTTTTCTAAATAAATTAAGAAATTAACAATTTCTAAATCCAAATTTTTGGCCCAATAATTTATTTCTTTTCTAATTTTTTTAATTTTTGGCACAATAACCATTTTATTGTTTCATAATTTCATTTCTTAGCACAACCCACTAAATAACCCTAATTCCTAAACACCTACATACACTGCACGCATAACATCTGAAGACTGAAATCTGAATCGCTCTCTCCGCCTCTTACTCACTCTCGCTGTAGTGGTGATATTCCAAAATCTATACAACCGCCGACCGAAGCTAAGACCCTCGATCGAGATGTGACTACCGACCGAAGATATGACCCAACTGCTGATCGAAGCTGTGACCGTAGCTTTCATTTGAACAATGTAGTATACTATTGCAGTTATTTAGAGCTTGGATTCAAGGGTTAACTTCATGTGTTTTTAATGAGTTATTTAGTGCTAGAGATTGTATTTGCTTTCTGCTTGAGAGACCTACACTTGAAGAATTTGTATTTGCTTTTCTTCTTCTTGATATTGAATTTGTTGAAGAATCTGTTGACATTGAATTTGTTGAATTCTACTTGAGAGAATTTGGCAAAAAGAAAGGAAGAACAGATGCTCTAAAGAACTGGTTGAGCTTATAACTTATAATCAATGCTTTATTTTTTAGAAGAAATCTTTACTATGGTTGGATAGATAAAATTGATGCCTTCGATTACAGAGTTTAGCAGAAAATGAGTGGTAAATGTTATTGCAACTGATATTTGAACTTGAGAAGATGTATTAGGTAGAAACTAAAGAAATTATTTAGACACTAGTGGTGGAATTCGTTTCTACAGACTGAAAATGTCCATTAGATCTTGAGAAATATTTGGCCACAATATTTTCCTACATGAAAAGAAACCAATTAAAATTTCTGAAGCTATAGAGAAATGATTGTAAAGGTAGAGACTGTAAAATTATTGAAAATGTAGATGATGTATAACCACTTGACCAGAAACCTTAAGAAGTTGTTGAAACATTTTTATCCTTGAAAGTATCAGATTTTAGGTTTGTATGCAACATCTAAATTAGAGAAATAACCAACTGATCATGTTAATAAGATTAGTTAGCTGTTAGCTTATGCTCTTTAAAGGTTTTCCAGAATGTTTTGCTGGTTTCTCTCTGTTCAATTGGTGCAACTATCATTCATTAGTATTTGACGATTTTATAATTTGTTCCACATTGTTTGTGCAGGATTTAGTCAAGTTTCTTGTTAAGGTGATACCAATTCTGGATGCTCAAATGGAAGACAAAAGACAGCCTAATGAGAGGTCAGAAATATGGAATCATTTCACTAGAATACTTGGTGGAGAAAAAACAAAATGTAATTATTGTGAGAGAACATATAAGGCTGACACTAATAGTGGAACTTCTAACATGTGGAAGCATTTAAAAACTTGTTATGCATACAAGAACACTAAAATTGATGAAAACCAAGCACTACTCACTTGAGAAAACAATGATGGTGGTATTATGGCTACGGTGTTTAATAAAGAAATGTGTAGAAAAGTCTTGGTTAGGATGATTATTATTGATGAATTGGCTTTTTTCTTTGTGGAAGATGTGGATTTTAAGGAATTTGTTCATCAACTTTGCCCTAGATTTGAGGTTCCTTCTCGAACAACGATTACTAGAGATGTGCTACATCTCTACCATGAAACAAAGGAATCATTGAGAATTAAATTTATTAAGGATAGACAAAGGATTTCTTTAATCACTGATTGTTGGACATCAATTCAAAACATCAATTATATGGTAGTCATAGCACACTTTATCGATAGAAGTTGGAAACTGCATAAGAGGATATTGAGTTATTCTATGGTTCCAAATCATAAAGGGGAGACAATTGGGAAGGTTATTGAGACGTGTTTGCTTGATCGGGGAATAGAATGCGTGGGTATCATTAATGTAGACAATGCAAATACAAATGATGCAGCGATCATTTACGTGAAAAACAAGTTGAAGAATTGGAAACCTGATGATACTATGATTTTAGGTGGCTCTTATCTGCATGTACGTCGTTCAGCACACATAGTCAATTTGATTGTTAAAGAAAGGTTGAAAGAGTTTAATCCATCTATAGATAGTATTCACAATGAGGTAAAATATTTTCGATCATCTCCTTCCCAGTTGACAAAATTTAAATATTGTATTGAAAGGGAAAAGATTGCATGCACAAAATTTGCTATTTTAGATGTTCCTACTAGATGGAATTCAACATTCTTAATGTTGGATAGTGTATTGAATTTTGAAAAAGCTTTTGAAAGAATGGAGGAAAAGGACGGATTTTATTGTAAATATTTTGATGAAAATGAAGGTGGAAAAGAAAAAGAGGGGCCACCTACAAGTTATGATTAAGAGAAATCTAGAAAATTTGTCAAGTTTCTAAGAACCTTTTATGATGTCATATTGAAGTTTAGTGCTTCATTGAGTGTTACTTCCAATATTTACTTCCATGAAGTTCGTAAAATCGAGCAAATTTTGAAGAAAATGGGTTAGAAGCAAGATTATTTGCTAAGTAGTATAGCAAATAGTATGAAGATTAAGTTTAACAAGTATTGGGGTAAAGTTGATAAAATGCACAAGATTTTGATTGTAGCAGTCGTGCTTGATCCTAGGTATAAGTTGGAGTTTGTTGTACATTGCATTGGTATTTTGTATGACAGTGTTAAAGTTGAAGGCGCAAAAAAGGAGGTCATGAAATTATTGTATGCTTTGTATAACCAACAAAAGGGATGGTATCGTTCAAACAATGGGCCTAATGGAAGCAGAAGTGGGGGCGATGAATCTAATGAGGGAGTCACTTTGTTGGAGGATTCGAATGATGATGATGATGATTGGGATGATTGCAATTTTGATTTTGGGTAGAAGAAATTTAAAAGTACCAAAATGGATTTTTCTGGAAAAGATGAGGTACAACGATATCGAATGGAATCCACTAAAGATGCTAGTGATGAAAATTTTGACATTTTGAATTAGTGGAAAATCAATAAATCAAGATTTGAAATTTTATCTGAGGTTGCAAGGGATGTTCTTGTCATTCCTGTATCTGCAGTTGCTTCTAAGTCAGCATTTAGTACTGGAGGGGGCATTCTTGATCCATTTAAGAGTTTTTTAACTCCTAAAACAATTACGGCCTTGATTTGTTTACAAAATTGGTTAAGGGAAGAATCTAGACTTTTAAAAGTTTCCCAAGACAGAGTTTACATTGAAGAGACGGAGTTCTATGAGGGTATTGAAACATGTAATAAAATATATGTTATATTTTTTTTATTAAATCTTATTAGTTGAACAATTCAAATTTGAATTTATTTATGTTTGTGAATAACTTAATTGTGCTTTTTCAATTTCTTCTTGCAAAGTTTCTTAGAAGTGAGTATGACAAGTCAAGCAATTGATGGATAGTTCAAGTTTTAGTATTAGTATCTACTTTTTGGTATTTGTAAATTGTAAGCATTGATAAATTAATCTTGTTGGACAACTTGTTATTTACATGTTATTAAATTGGACTACGTTAATTTGTAAAACTACAATTGAATGTATCATTAATTGTATTTATATAGTGTTGTTATAAATGTAAATTTAATTATAGTACATAACCGAACAAAACCAAACCGAACCAAATATGAATGGTTCCATAATTATATTTGGACCCAACGGTTCTATTTACTAGATATCCAAAAATTTTGGTTCGATTCGATTCGATTCTTTTTAGAACCGAATCGACCCACGCCCACCTCTACCCTAAACTCCAATGCAACATATTTGATTTAGATGCAATGGCCTCAAAATGGTCAAAAAATAACCAACCTACCAAAGAAATAGAACCTTAGTCTAACAGATAACATCTCCTTGTAAGCTATACAATTTTACTTCCCATTAATTTTAATTATAATAAGGGAATGTGTTTTTTTGAAAATGAATAGTTGTAAAATAATAATAATAATTCGATGTAATACTATTTTATTAAAAATTATATAATTGAAAATAGAAAAAAAAAAAATTTAATTTAATTTGATGAGATTTAATGAGGACCAAACATGGACATTATATTCTTTCTCATTATTTTTTCTACAGTACTCATTTTTAACCACATTTTTTATTAAAATAATATTACACACAAATAAAAAAAAATATTCTTTTTTAACCACACATTTCCATCAATCACTATTCCATAATACATTTCTTCAAATTATTGGAGTTTAAATAGGGCCTAAATATTACCACCCCAGTCCCAACCGAAGGCATGATTTCCATATAAAATATAGAAGTTATAACTAAAAATTCATGCAGTACAAGACTTGAATCAGTGAAATGTTTTTATTTAATTATACATTTTGTAAAATATTAAGCCTCAATGTCTCACCTTTTTAAGTGATATTATTATGAAATCACAACCTTCAAAAGTGAAATTTTAAAATTTTAAAATATGTAAATCTGAATCCTTCACTCAACTTTAATATGACTCCAAGCTACAGATTAAAAGCCAATATCTTAGATAAAAGGGTAAAGATTAAAGAATGTCAATAGTTGATTACATGGTTCAAGTACAACAAACCAGAAACTGCAGTGAAACAAGCAAAAAGACGTGAAAAAAACCAAATGGGCAATCATAAGGAAACCATTTTTTGGATTCAACATTGTGTTCTTGCAAAATAACTTGAAGCAGCATTGAGGAACAAGTTTACAACATTTCTTGTGATCGTCTTACACAACGACTAACTTTTTTCTTGAATTCGTCCCTTTGTTCTCTCCATTCTTTCTGCATTATTAAGGAGAAAGGGGAATCAGTGATTAACTTGGGAACCCCACAAACAGAACTAACCCAAAAAAGCGCTCGAACTTCTGCTGTTTGATCATTTTTCATAGATAACAACTTAAGAGGGAAATACAGAATAATATGATTTAAAATTCACGTTTGGAAAGGACTATACAATGTAATACACAATATTTGGGTTTATTTTTCTTACTTCAATTATGTACAGCGCTATCTAATCTTTCATACCAAACTTTCCATTAAGGACTTCGGCTGTCTCATCAGAGAATGAAATGAGATGCCTTTTTTGAGTCAAAATAGCACCCAAAATATATGAAAGATGCTAATGAGTATTATCTATGAATTAAGAGAATTTGATACCTTATACGCTTAAATCATTACAACTAGCAAGGATTATTGATGTCCATTCGTTTGGTGGGAGGGAAAAGAAAATCACAGATATTTCTCTGCTAAATTACACTAGGTTCTTCAAAACCGTTTATGCTAATGATACCTGAGAAACAGTAGAACTTGCAACTCCATTACACATATATTGGGCTATCACGCAAATCTTATGCACAGCTTCAGAATGCACATCGGAAAAACTCAATTGATCTTCACCCAACCACCCCCAAAAAGATGGGGAAAAAATGTACTCTAGATAAATACATAGCAAAATAGCAATATAAAGATGGAAAGAAGAAAAGATAAGAGGATAATTTTCTAAGAGCATCTCCAATAGTGCTCTTTATTTTAAAGAGCATCTTTATCGATTTTTTTTAAATAAAAATAAAAATTAAAGAGTCAAATTTTGATCCAATAACTCCCCATATTCATTCATTATTTTGCATTTTCCCATAAGCAATTATCATTCATCATTTTCCCTCCTTTCTTTTCTTATTATTATTATTTTTTTAATTTTATTTTAGCATTTACTTCTTTTTCATTTTGTAGAAATCAAGAAATGAATAGAAAAGTTGTGCAATAAATGCAGCACTGTCTAGAGAGTGAATTCGGCTCTTGAAATGACCACTCTTTATTTTAATTTTTGAAGATAAGTGTGTCTTGAACACCTCAAAAATAGGTTCGACTCTCTAAAATAGAGAAAAATGGGGCTAATAAATAGCCTATTGGCATTGCTCCAAGAGAAATAAGCACATGATGATGAAGTGAGAACTAAGTTAAGTGGTTAAAATAATCAGATGCATTAACACTTACTGCCGCTTCCACATTTGCTGGAGACTCGTCATTAGGACTTGAAAGCATCGAAATAATGCTTAGAACTATACTTTCCACCTGCAAATTAAATTCTCTTTATTAACTTCATTAGTTGGAGTGAGGGTGGGGATGTGGAAAAACCTGTACAGCACTGTGGTTAATGGAAAGAATACAATGCTGATATAGACAACTATCAAAGGAAGTGCTTTTTATAATTTCACAGGCTGCAATCTTCAAATTACAACTCATTGAACTTTGAGAGATATTGAGCATCAAGAATAATTCAGTATGAAACAAGAAGAAAGATACTGTGGCAATAATATAAATATAAATAGTTAACATGACTTTCAAGAGAAAATTTATGTTCATCTATTCGATTAACATCAAGTAGAATGAAGGCAGCAAACATATGACTTTGTATTGCCATGGCCAATGGTACTATGAACCAAATCAAACCTGTTGATCTTATTTAACCATGCAACAATATTCACAATACAACAATTGCTTTAATTCTAATAATTTTGGGCCGGCTGGCCGCAATTTCCTTTTCCCCCATTCAGTTTGATCCATTGTTACATCCACAGCCACATGTAACAAACATCCAGTGCAATCAAACCTTTGCAACCACATTAGACCACATTAATTTCAGCCTACCTCCCTCTTCTAACATATTCTAGAAAAATTGCGTTACTTTTATGAACAGAAACTTCTTCGTGTCTTCAAAAGACTTGCTCACCTCAACTAAGGAAATGATCACCCAAGTCGTCATTGCCTTAATTTTTCCTTAATAATTGTCACCTGCAGTTGTAAGTATATATTCTATATTCTCATTTGTTATTGGCCACATGTCCGACCTAACATCTTCATTTTCGGTACTTCATCTTATAAACATTTTCCCTTTTACCGCTTGAGTTCAAATACTATAGAGCATAGTTGGTCTAATGAAAATTGTGTAAAACTTGCCTTCTAACCTTACAGATATCTTCTTATCTCACAGCATTCCAAGTGAACATTTCTTCATTTCGTCCTACCAGCTCTAATTATATATATTAGATCATCCTAAGTCCTCATTATCAATAACTGAATCTAAATGCCTAAAACCAAAAAATCTTCGGGACATAAATACCACTAACTATACTGTGTCATTATTTCTAAATACCCAACAGAAACAATGCAGGAGTTTTCCCCCAGAATCGATGACAAAATTTGCAAAATCAAAAAAGAAAAATAACTATAATAAAATACTTATTACTGTGTTCCTCTCTTGAGTGTTGTTAAAGACAATGGCAAATAACTATGCAGCCACTCCTAATATTTTCAAGATTTCCTTGACTATTATCTCCCTCTTTCTCACAGTTTCCATACAACTCTATTTATATCTCCAAGAATCTCTCAGGTGCATCTACATAAAAGCATTAAAAGAAACAAGGAAGAGGAAACAGCAGAGTTATCTACTTCAAGCTTTTTATCATGCAATGAATTTAACTACTTTCCACTTAAAGAAGTCAATTAAGAAACTTCAAATGGTTAAACTTCCAATTATTGTCTGCACATATATATTAAACAGAGCTGGATAAAATTAAGAAGTAAATATGAAATGAAATCAAACGTTGGTAGCAATTTGATTACCATTAAGCAGAAACTTAAATCCAATCTCATAACAAACAAAGTAATTAGAGCTTACCGTATGGACAGGAGACCAGCGTTCACTAGCAAGCTCGTAACCGTTTGGATCATCACCAGGGGGGTGAAGAATTGAGATGCAAACCTTCCCATCTTGGTAAACTGCACCTCATGAAAAGTTTCGAATAAATGCACTAAAGAAGTTATAACGGTAATAACAAGGCAATAGAACATTCTTAAATGTTAAAAGCATACAAACCATTGGGATGCCACATCTCAGAAGTAAATCTCACTGTTGGAGGACTGTTTGGGTAATTTTGGGGGAAGCTCATTATAGCATTGAAAAAACCCCCTTCACTGCATGTGAAAATATGCAATAACAATCAGAACAAAGTACGTAATATTACTTGAAACATTAAGCCATTGTAAAAAAAACACGTCAGCATCATCCAAATTCTTATCCCCAATTTTAATATATCTAAATCAAAGCAAAAGCCAATCATGCCGGAAAATATGAAATGAGATGGCATAGTTCTTTAAGTTCCATTTTGTGAACGTGCCTACTTTTTTCTTTCACATTAATCATATTAAATTCTTTGTTCCTATTTCCATCCGATTAAGAGATAATAACTATCCACACACAGACATACATATGCACTCTCATTTATATATCTAAAATAGTATTGACATCTGAAGTAATCTTCCCAATTCACCACCAGCTATGTATCCAAATGCTTTGTGAATTTTTAACTGAAATCAAGCCACCCAAATAAGACATCTTCACCCTAAATCTAATAATTAAATTGGACAGGGTGTAAGGAAAATCATCCATCTGATGCTAACATATTATTTATTTTATTTGTTATCAGTTTTCTACTTGGGAAGAAAGACGTAAAGCTTATTTGACCAATTGACCTTATAAACCTCCCTAAACAAGCATAAACCTCTGCAAGACAGACACGACAAATGATTACGTTTATGGCGTGTTATGATTGTACCATGTCTACTAAAATAGGTGAGTCTAGAGTTAGTTTCTTGATATAGCAACACATCTAGTACTCCCCACCCCCCACCCCACAACCACTGCAACCATTCAGAGTCTAACGTCACAGTAAGATTACTGAGTAAGGGAGCATTGTCTGTTCAAGTCTGTTTTGAAAGGTTCTATGACACTCTAGGCACCTAGGCATATGTTGATTATATTTACCTAAAAAAGAGTACCCCTAACTATATAAGTCCCCAAACTCCATGTTCCACGCTAAATTTACAGCACAACATAGACTAACACAGAGATATTGTAATATCCCGAATTTTTATTACTAGTCATTTGATTAAAAACAAGGACTTAAGTGCGCTATTATTAAAGTCTAATGACCTTATTTGTTTTTGACCTAATTAAATGACCTTATTAATTACTAGCCAATAGTTTGCGGGCCTAAATAAGAGTTAATTTGGAAGTTAAATGAAATTATATGTAAATTATAAGTAAATATGTCGATTAGCCATGGTTAAAGATAATTTATTTGACCACAGGCATTATTCACTACATTTTAAGCAAAGTAATTGCTTTGACCACATAAATAAAGGTAATTGATTTAACCACATGCATTATTTACACCAAGATTCAAGCCAAGTCAATTGATTTGGTCACATGATTAAAGGCATTGATTTGACAACTTTCAAGATAATGCACCAATTATGCTTTGACCTTGCCAAACATCTAGTCATTTCCTTACAACTTTCTACACATGGTCCAAGAACTTGCACTATAAATAGGAGTTAAACTCAACATTGGACTATCCCTCACCAACTATTTACACTCCCCCTCTCTATCTCTATCACTTTGTCTCTCCACCTTTACTCTTTCTCTTATCTTTTTCATATTAAATATAATCATACACTTACACAATCACACAACCCGACACGCGGCTCAAAGATCTCCCTCCAACAATCACTTCTTCTATTATTTTTTATTTGTCAAATGAAAGATAAGTGTAATAATACGAATTGTTCTTTCATTATTTTAATTACTAAAACTTATGTTATGAATATGATGATACGAAAATCCAAATTATGATTATGACAAGGTCCTATATGTATAAGTTCAAAGGACCGGAGTTTAGTAAAGCTACGCACGGAAATTATAGGCACAAAGTTCAGATTTTGATTCTCGTGTCTCCATATGTATGTTATGATTTTTCGTAATTAAATAAGATATGCAAGTTCGTTAGTATTCATTCACTGAGATTTATTTACTGAAATTTATGTCTCACATATATATGTTAAATATTTTATAGGTAACTAAAAGAGACGATTAGAGGTGGATTGTCTGCATGGTTGAAATGAATAATGATTTAAGTAGTTAAAGATTTTAACGACGTTTACTAAATTTTCTTTAAAATTTGTTTTAAACCTTTCATGTTCAGAAAATATTGTGTTTTTTCAATTATTTATGAAAGTATTATTTTTAGGTACATGTATAATGACTCCAAAGGTAAAAATTAGGATCGTTACAAATATTCACTAGAGGTCAGAGACATAATATCGAACAGCTGGAAAGATTGAAAGCAGATGCATAACGATTAAGTTCCAGGAAAAATTCCGTATTCCAGAAACCAAGAGACAAATATAATGATACTCCATTATTTACCGAATAAGCTCACATTGAATCCAAACCGATCAAGCAGCTGATTTCTTGTGGCTGGTAGTAACTCGCCTGCCACAGTGAAGGAATCATAATTCCCTACATATAACTTCACTTTCCTAATTACAGAAAACCCTGGCCTCAAATCCCCCCACAATATAATAACAAGGAAAAAGTATAAACAAATTATACAACCTGAATTACAAAATTGAAAAACCACAGAACAACACTGATGAAACTCGCAATTAGTACCTATATGAATAAATTCTAACTACTATTAATCAAACAATAAGAATAACGAGCCAAAAGTACTAATAAATTAAGTAAAAAATACAATCTTTAAACAAAATAACAGGTAGAAACGCTCACTATAGAGTATCAGGAGGCCCAATAATGGTAACACTCCATTCAAATAGGTTTTGTTCATCCAGCAAACCAGCTGAAAATCCATCCACTGGGTGTTTGCATAGATCTGCAAAAAAGATTAAGCACAGATTATTACCCCAAATAAAACTTTCGAATAAAAAAAAGAAAGAAAGAAAGAAAAATTGAACCCAGTTTCCGAAAGACGATTCAGGGGCAAAAAAATGGAATTCTCAATCAATACCTTTGAGCTGTTTTTGAAGGAGAAGGCTAGCTTGAGAGGCTGAAGCCATCAAATAAATATATATAGCTGATTTGAGAGAGAGAGAGAGAGAGGAAGGTTCTAGGTATGCCGACGATTAGGGAAAGGGAAAGGGAAAGAGAAGATTTATGGCGTTTGGCGAAGCTGACACAATTCTCTATAGGTAACTTTGTCGATATATATACAGAAAGAGAGTTTTGTGGTAAGATTAAGCTCTCTCTCTCTCTCTCTCTACCGTGTTTTCACTTTATTCTTTATTATATTAGAAAAGAAGTTTAATCATTACAATACGACTCTTTTTTTTTTTTTTTTTTTTATTTTTTAATTTTAAAAAACCCTTTTTTTTTTTTTTTTTTTTTTTTTTTTTTTTTAAGCATAGCAAGGTTATAAAACACGTATAGCAATTCATTTCAATTCAACATCAAGCATTATAAGTATGTGTGTGCATATAATAATTATATGTTTTTTCAAAAAAATAAAAAGGTATATTGTTCGAAATCACAAATAGTGCAATTACTTGAACTTTATACATATTTTTCAAATTTTTGACAAAAATATATTGCTCTAAATCATAAATACTATAATTACTTGGCAATCAATTTCTACAATTTGATTCAACATGAACATCGGCTTAAAAATCCTAAATCTTGTTAAGCTCTTTATAGAATTCCAACTCAATCTTCTTTTTCTTAATTCGAGTCATCTTTCATGTCATCTGATACAAAATAATTTTCATTGTGCTCCTTATTTCAACTCGAAAATTTCTAATATCATTTGTAGATGGTAATATATCATTTTCAATCTGATTATCATGTCACAGTCATCAATAATCAAAGATTATGCATTACTAACATCACTTATTAGTAAAAGTGTAGGAAGATCGATGAAAGGAAGTCGAGCTCTGCGTAGATCGTTTGTAACTTTACGAAAATTTTGTTTTGATTTTTCTAACATCAAGACCTTATGAATTGCTGTACGTAATTTATAGGCAAGGGTGATTTAGGCTAATTTGATATTTGTTGAGCTCAATTTATTTTTTTAAGTTATAAAAATAGATTGGGCTTTGTTAGGCTAATTTTGATACAATTTTTAACACAATATATGTGCGCATTTGTCATTTAAGCGTGTATATATGGTCAACGAAACGGGTTGACCGCTCTGTCATGCACATATCCAATATGCAAGGCAATTTGAAAAAGCATCGAGTATATATGCTCGCATTTATTTTAAAACACTGATAAATAGCATTACTTCGAGTTTAATGATTAATATGAATATCATATAGCATATTTATAAAGTACTTATAAATTATATATATAAAAAAGAAATGTGGCTAAGTATGTTCTCCGTTCCTATAAAGATAGATTTGCTTCTTCTTCTTCTTCTTCTTTTTCACATTTATCTTAAATTACAGGTCACTTTTCTTATTGAGAATATAATTGATTTCTTAATTTTCTAATATCTCCTTATTTAATGTGTCTTTTTATTAAAAAAAAAAATAAGAACAATTTCTATTTAAATCATTATTCAATGTATTTTTTAATCTTTCTTCAACTTTTTTCACTCCTATTTTAATTGTGTAAATGGTCATAGTTATGGACAAGTTTTATGGGTTTTTTGATCTTTTTTATGATATGAAATTTTTTGACATTATATTTGAAAGTCATAGTTAAGTCCAAGTTCCAATATCCTTACTGAAATGTGTATTTTTAGTTACATTTGTTATGCAATTCGTTATATACATGTTTTGTTTTATAACACTGACATTTATATTGGCGAAATCATAATTTGTCACTAAAATGATATATATGTCTGAGGCTATGCTCATTTGCCAAGTGCTTGTGGATCTACATCCTCTTACTAGGGAGATCCGAGGTCAAGGTGCAAGTGTTTGGTGACATATAGGCATGAAATTGACTTAAAGTCCCTGTGGACAATAATTATTTCAGCATATAACATCAATCTCCAATTCCGAGTTCTATATTTATGTAAAATGAAGGATTTTAATGCTTTATTGCTACTAGTGTTGAAATTTTGCATCGCTGCTTAGATTTGATCATGGTAATGTTATATTGAATAGAAGCTAAAGCAAAATTAGGGGACTTCTACTAAAATCGAGACCTGCATGCCAAAAGGAGATTGTAGCCAATACCTCATATTTTGGCTTCATAGGTATTCTGAGGTAATACATGTTAGAGAAATTTACTACCTGTGTGATTATGACCTTATTGATTAGTGATTTTCTATCTCTAATACCTCTGGCTAGAAATTCGATCTTAGATATTCTTTCAATGCGAGGTCATTTGTGACTTGAAGAAATTCAAGCCTGCATATTCTTTCAATCTCGAGAAAATTTGATCTTGGAAACTCTTTCAATAAGCAGCTATTTTCATGGTGGGGATACTCTTTCAGTGCCAATATAATTTGACCACAGAGGTCGAAGGAGTAAGGTAACGACGGGTTCTAAGCTCATCCCTCCTACATGTTTTATGTTTATAGGAGATCTAGTAAATAATATTTTGTGCATATTAAAGGAGTAAATCAACGATGGATTTTCAGTTTATTTTTCCTACCAATTATATCTCTTGGAGGTACTCTTTCAATCTTCGAGAGAATTTGCTAGCGCATGGTAGAATGAGATAAGTCCACTTCTTGACGAGGTTTTATATAAATATCCCCATGTAGATTAACGGGGAGAGGCCTAGATAGGATCTCCCCTGTTGGGGTCTTCAAACATAACATAAATTCAATATTACACAAAGAATTAATAGAGAGAGACCTAAAATGGACCCAAATCCCTCATTAGGTCTTCAATCGTAATAGAATACCGATAATCCTCAATGAATTGGTGGAGAGAGGCCTAGAGAGGACCTCACTCCTTCAATGGGTCTTCAAATAGAAATACCTGGAAATTTCGGCCTTTCAAATCATGGGTTAGGATCTGAAACTTGTCATTGGAATTAGCTATAATAACGATATCATGATCTATGATGCTCAGACTCGGATACGAATGTCAGGTATGAGTATGTATCTAAATGTCAGATCTTTTATGTTGAGAAAATATAGGAAAATCTGAATACTTAATGAACTCCAAGGCACGAAAAAACGTTATCTTTTAAGATATGTTTCTTCCTTATCCAACAAAGTCACAACTGAGGTATGATAGAAAATCTCTCTCAGGATACAATGGAGACGTTTGATTCAAATTGTGACTATTTGATAAAACCAAGAAGACGCTCGAAAATAACTGATTGATGCCAAGAGAAAGAAAGAAGAATAAATTTTTGTAATGTATTTTGCAAACGAGAATTCGCCAGAATTTATAGAAATTGAGGCAACCGTTTGAATAGGTGTGTCCCTTGAAATTCTTGCATACATCTTCTGGAGGTAACTATTAAAAAACGAACAGATGCACCTATTCAAAGACTTCTGAAAATAAAATTCTCTTTCGATCCCCGTTGCGCAGCGGCAAACACTAGTCGGGCCGGCAAATCATTCGCAAAACAAAAATAAATACATGCAAAATGATGAAAAATATCTAACATCTTATTTTATAAAATGTGGGATACGTGGACATAGCTAAAAATAGTCTAAATTTCATTAATATGGCTTTTTGTCAACTTTATCATCCTATCAATGTTGTCAATATGACCTTGTTGTCGACCTGATTAACCTAAAAATATTAGTAGTAATGGAAACAATAACTCAATTGNCCTCAGCCCTTGAGCTGCCAGGTTTAATATGAAGGAGAGTTTTTCCTTGTAGCCTCCGCGACGAGAGATGATCAATATTTCCTGCCTGGGTATACATGTGTATAGTTGCGAAGGGGTACACATTGCATTTTTATTCGAGGATGGCTTGTTCAAGCTTTCCCATGGACAACGTCAATTTGTTTATTAACCGCAAAATTGAGATGAATAAATTCCTCACCTCACTAGGATTTTCCTTCCTAAAACTTACTAAATTTCTTACTCAAGCAAGAACAAGGAGAGAAATGACTACATGAGAGGGAGAATGTATTTGATTTTTCATATCTTTTTTTTTTTTTTAACTGTTCTCAACTATGTCTATTTATTGATTTTTGATAAGGCCATGAAGGTAATTAAATATTTTCATCTAATGATACATGAAGTCATCGATCAATTGACTTTAGCTGAATCTATTATATTTTCACATTTTATTCACCATGTTTCGTGTTCTTTTCTCATCAATCATGAAGTCATGTATAACAGATCTATCTTTGTTATTCACGTGGCTTCTAAAACTGATTTTTGCTAATGTGGAACAACCTGTAAAAATAATTAAGAGTTTTTTTATAATTACTTTAGTAATTTTGGGTTCACTTCTTGTGTGTTCGTCATTTGTGTTCAAGATTGTCTTCATATTATGAATGCTCCTCTCAATGGCCTTGGTTCGCCGCCCATGACATGATAATTTCACATGAGTGTTCATTGATAGCGGTACAGGTTTGCACAGTGCGAACTTAAGATAACAATCAAAATTTCCATCGTTGATCCATGTAAAATTAATTGATAACAAATGGCATTCCCACGGGACGGAAGAATTGCTATGTAATTGCCAGACCACGGTTTTGTCGGAAGAAAAGAGTACTTCAATTTAGGTACACGGGCATGCTTTCCACATAGAACTGAGCATAAACAAATAATTGACATCAAATACATCTCTTTCTCAATTATATCCAACTGAATTCAGAATACCTGACATCTTAGAGTTCAAACAGAGCATTTGTGCTTTGAAGTCGTCACATTCTAGTTAACCAAATTTCGTGCTGAGTTCTTTTAGGCGGGGCATTTCCTCGACCTTTGCTTGTTTCCAACAGGATTAGAAATTCTTTTGTTCACCTTTTCAACTAAAAATAAATAAATAAATAAACTTGAGAACATTTTTTTTTTTATCGAAAGAGGGGTACATAATTGGATTTGTTGGGTGTAGAGTGGGGGAGATACAAAATTCAATTTAAGCAACTCTGTGTCTACTTCCTAATGATTCATATCTTCTCAGACTACTCACAGCAAGATCGAATATACAAAATAATTAATATCAATCACAAATGCCTATAGGACCACAAAATCAACTCTACAACACATTGCAGAAAGGCACTTACATTCCAAACGCAACCTGAAAAGGCACTCTTGGAGTTCCTCAGACAAAAATTTACAAACTCAGTAGATTGCTCATATTCTACTGATTTTGCAGGTGTCATATTGTTCGAAGAAACCCACGAACTTCAATGAGAAAACTGTGTAAATTCTTCCGGAATCTCTGGAAATTTACACGGTCAAGTGTCGTAGAAAGGTTGTTTGAATTTGTGAGAGACTGGAGAGCATTTGTTAGCCGTAATCGGAACATTTGGTTGGTCTGCCTTTCTATCAATTCATTCACTAAATTCTGCAACAAAAATTCCAACTCAGAAGGACGAACGAAAGACGAAAATCAGCAGATAATGTCAATCATCAGTCAAGCATAATCCGGTAAATTGTGTCATTACAGCCAAGGTTCTGTATTTCTAAAACCAGTTCACCAAAATTTGCATGGACATCTATGCAAAATCCACCACGACTTGATTCCAGTAATCTATTAACATAAGGTAGACGAGAATGACAATTATGGCATGTATGGTAAGTGGATTAGACAGTACAGAACATTATCAAGAAAGAAAATGAGCTAAAATCTTGTCCAAAGTAGTGTGAAGCATGTACCAAACATGCAGTAAAAATAATCCTAATTGTTATTTCTACAACTGATGCATAATAATCCATATCAAGTAAATTGCACTAGTATGATCCACAAACCCTAGTTGTTCTTTTAGTTCTTTCGAGTATTTTCACAACGATTAGAGAATAAGCTTACTGCATCTAACAGAGCAAAGATGCGAGTCCGACTGTTACTTGATTGAGCATGTTGAAGATATATGACAGCTAGAAGTTCTTAGGGGGTATATCTTAACTATTATTTGACCTTTGCAAAGATGGTAAATTTAAAGAGTTAACAAATTTATAGATAAACAAGGTGTATTGCCAGACAAGAAAACCAACATACCTGATAAACACTTTGTTCACACAGTATCAATGGGAAAAGTGCATCTGCTGCAGAACTTACAAGATCCATGCTGAAACCACAAAGAAATATAACCATCATTATATGTTTAACGACATCCAAACAACCAGAATAATATGGTCATTTAATGTAAACAATATCATATTTGCATAGTCGTAGGGAGGACCCTTATTAAAGCAGTAAAAATCTTGTTAGTTATAATGTCTAGTAATATGGAGTACTGCATACAAAAAATATGCACTACATTTCTTACAAACAAAAAGCTTATTTAAATAATACTTACCTGTAGTCCTCAAAAAGAAGAAGTTGCAGCAATGAACAAAGGAACCGACTCAGTATGCCTTCTCGAACTTTTCCACCAGGATCCTTATAACTGGTAACATGTGAACCTAAACCAACTTTATCCATTCCTTTTTCCTTGTAATGATAGGATGAAAGTGCTTTTAGAGCCCTTAGACATAAGTCAACAACTTCACCTTCCTAATCAAGGAAAAGGGATAATTTGGTGAAGGTAAAGAGCTTAGTAGACATTTAGCAGCAGAATTCTAATTGCAATAATTTTTTTGTTTTTTCGAAATTGACAAGATGAACCAATCCTTCAGGGAATATACTCTAGTATTTAACTAGAGACTCGTACATCCAGCACCAGATTTTACCTGATGATGAAGCCCGAAATCAAGAGTTTCTGCTATATGACCAAAGGCTTCAATGTTTAATTGAGCGACTATTTCAGGGTAAACCTCCAGCATGTGCGATAGTAGAGAGAAATACTGTCCAAGGAAAATATTAGCTCCCCATTAATGCTCTGAAGTTTTCACCTCTATAAATCACACACCAAAAAGGAGAAGGAAAGAAAAATCTATACACTGTGACAAAGCTTGGGATATTTCAGCATCTCCAAAGTAATCAGAGGGGTTACTATGTGAAGACCCATAAATACAACCTGTATAAGGAATCTATCAGGAAATTTAGGAATAATCTATGGGAATCATGCAAGACAAACGCTGTGTTTTCATCAGATGGGAGTACTACAAGAGTGTACCTGAGAAATGCTCACACCATAAGCCTCGAGGGGTTCAGATGCAAAGTCAACCTGCACGCACACTTTCATTTGAATCATGGAATCTTCATATCATATGTAATTCAAAGACAAAGCCAAAAAATTAAATCCATTAACAGGACAAGAATCTGCAAAATGCAATGCAACTATCTTGAACATTATCCATTGCCAAAAAAGGCACAGATTGCTTCTGTTAACTTGTCACTAGCTTGAGAAGAACTCACATTCTTGTCTTTCATGTTATCCCATGATAATAGGTCAAATGTTACTTTGAATTTGTCCTCTTTCTTGTATTTCTTTTGTTGATTGGACATAAATTCAAATTGGAGTCTTCAAGTCGGGGATCACTTAGTTTGAGATTCTAGATAAATCCTTTTAAATTTTTTCCTCTTTCTTGACCAGTGAGATCAAATAAAATTAGGGAGCTTTCATTCACAGCCCAGAAATCTCTCCCAACAACCAAGTTCTTCCTTCACTCACTACTGAATTTAAAACAAAATTTCTGTCTTAGCCAACTCCACCTCAACTTCACTCCACCACCTCTCAACCTCACCATCCTCATCTCTGTTCTTCGGCTTAAGGTCTATCAAATATAAAGAAGAATCTAAGAGCCTCATTAAAGCTTGATTTTTATTGTGTTTAATCTTGTTGAAATCAGAAACCTGATACATGAGAAGATTTGAGAAATGATAACTCAGAAGAGCCTGTAATTATAGATGCTTCTTTCTCTAAAAAATGGAAAAATAAGCAATCACTAGTATGTATGATAGGAAAACTAAGTTAAATTTTGACTCAAGAAAAAGTAAATTGCACTTGAGAATAAAAATCAAACATAATTTTCTACACAAACAAAATAATGTTTTCGTGTTTTCTTAGAAAAAAAGAGGGGCATCATGGGAGACATGGAAATATCTTTTTCTAGAATCTTCAACATCAAAGCTTCAATAAAGATAAAAGTTAGAAGGTCGAATAAAAGATTGCAATGGAGAAAGCCATCTTGCTCTTGAAATAGGCAAGTAGTAGATTTACAGCAGTGAGACCCAAGTTTAGTTACTTGATAATAAATAAAAGCACGACATTTGTAAAAAATTGACATGAAAATGTTGCACACTAGAGCAAATGGTTCCTGCTGCTTTGAATTTATTTGAATGGTGGTCTCATAATAGTACCAATCTTCCAAAAGAAGAGTTATCCTAGGACTTTCACAATTCACGTTCCGTACATGCCACTGAATATTACAAATGCGATAAATCTAGTGCCCTTGGGAGAAAAGAAATTTCTTAATGGTGAAATGAATGAGTAAAAGAGTTACCAGATCCTTCGAACACAGATTTGCAAGGAGTTGTAGAAGGGCCCGTAAATCCTTGTATCTATCTGTATCTGCTTCACTAAGTAAGCTGTTTGAAAGGCTAACTGATATCTGAAAGTAAAAATATAACTCATGTCACATGAGCAAAATAAATAAAGGATGGTGAAATCGCAAGTGTCAACTTTCTACTTGATTATTAATAGTTCTTTTACAAACAGCGATCAAGATTTAGAAATATCTATTTAAATAAATATTCATGCCACTGTACCACAATAATCCAAAATATGTGCACTCCAATTTGTCAAAAAAGCATGTTGCATTCCATCTTTTACTGTCCATATCTTGCTCAATTGCATGTTTAGAAACAGCATCCTTGTCCATAAAAGTTGACATGGTTAGCCCCTCCAACCATTTGTTAAGATCATACATTGAGTAAGCCCCCTCCTTATATCCATGCCCTTATTGGTACTTGGTTCACCACCAGACCATGACTTTTATGTGCGGGTTAGTGTAGATTATAATTTCAGAACTGGGTTCGAGTTTAAACGCATTTAAAATGTAATACTTCTCTTAATCTATAATTGAATTTATAATTTCGACCAAGTATTTGAAATCCAGTCTCTAGATGATACAAAAATTAAATAACATTGAAAAGGATTTCAAGATACTCCATGTTTGGAAAGGCTTGAAATCCATCATTAAGAATTACAGTGCAGGATGGATTTGACTGCGATTTCAAGTCTGTAAGAAGACAAGACTCATAACTATTGTAACAAGTTAAATATTCTTGGGTTCTAAATCTTCAATAGAACGGATCCTTGGAATAATTTGCTTTTCATGTCTTATTTTCAGAAGTACTCACACAAATAGCAGCATATGTACATCTGCACTCTGATGAACTGTTCTCTATAAAATTTTAGAAGGAAGTTGGTATTGCTCCAACTATTGCACCTATCCAAGAGAGATCACACTAAATGGGAAGAGTCTAGGCATCTTTCAAGGAACAAGAGAAAGGAACTCAAATCCACCCAAAAGGTAAAATCAAGTCAATGAACAAGAAATACAGTGAGTTATTGATAAGCAAGACTTCGATACAGAACTATTTTTTATGAGAACCATCATTCGACATTAGCAGTATGCACTGCATGACAGTGCCCATTAACACCGCGGTAACTGGTCAAATTTGGTCCATGCTTAGTGCTTTCTTTCTTCTACCATCGTTAGTCTTATCTGTAAATTGAACTGTAGAGGAAATATGGGGATATTAATAAAGGCCATGATATGATTCCTAAAGTTCAAATCCCTACAAGACAAATCTAAAGGTTAAATGGTGGGAAGGAATTAAGAGAAATAAAAATAATTTGTAGTAGTTAAAATTTCAAGTTATAACCTCCTCAATATATTTTCATAGGGTTTTGCACTTTATGTAGAGCCCATGGGTTAGAGATTATCTGTGGAGTGTTATCCTGTGATGCTTCATAGAAGACAGGTTTGCAATCCTATGTTGTTTTTATATGAGTCACAGTTATATGTATAGGAAACTGATCTAATACATGATTCACACTAAATTTCATTTATGATTTAAAATAGTTCGCATGCATGTTTACATTATTAGCCTATTGTAAGCCTTACTGGGCATTCTTACCTGCGACCTCATTAAGAAGTCCCAGTACAAATCCATTCAAAGAGGTGTTTTGGATGGATAACATTTTCAATGACGTTCTAGAGGAAGAAATTTTATTCCTCAAACAATTCCCAGAGAGAACACTGTCGCTGTTCATTTTGCAGCCAAATATAAGTTTCATTTTGCTCCAACTGTAGCAAACTAACACAAAGTAGGTTCAACCATTCAAGGTAGGTTTTTTTATAGAACAAATATATCTCGTAGCCTCTTTAGGCGTTGTAAATTTATCAAATTGTAAAGTTTCTACTTCAATTCTTGTTCTTGCCATATTGATTAGATTACTTCAAAGAATTAACGTCAGGCCAAAATGAATACCTTGCCGATATTGTGAGATGAGTACAGCTGAAGCAGACGTGTACAGAAGTCAACAGCAGCAGCAGTTTCACGGGCCTCTAAGTAGATTATTTGGCCGTCCACCCAATCGACGACAAATTTGAGTAGAAGATAGACAACTACCGACTAATATAGGCAAAAATAGAACACATTATAAATCAATCCAATGGTGTTCAATTGTTTTCACCAAAAAGGGGTGAAATTAAATACACAATCACCAAGATAAACATAAAATTTAGAAACAATGAAAATGGTGTTTAACATATCCGCAAATTATTAAGCAGAAATTTAACGACAATAAATAAAATCATAAACAACCTGTCAAAGGACTGGAGAAATGCATCAAATTTTTAACAGGAGGAAAACCGAAACTGTTTGGTAAATAAGAGTATTCAATGTATTTATTATACATGTTCTTTCAGCAGATAATTCTTCACATACACAGTACATTTGAGTTGATTTTTTAAATCTTGAGTTGTTAGTTTTGCTTAAATAGAAGAGAATCTTTCATATATATTGCAGCTCAAATTGTAATTTTTACATGAGACCTAGTGTAAGAATATGGAAAATAACTGTGCATATTTTGTCAAAAGCACTAATATAGTTGGATTCACTGAATTTTAATCATCTTAGTAAATAAGCCAGACAGTTTTCTCTAGTTGAAATTTCTTGATTAGACAATTGCATGCCC
>NW_019233374.1:38436-70561 GCF_002742605.1 Olea europaea var. sylvestris
TAAAAAAATTCCCCCCCCCCCCCCCCCCCCAAAAAAAAAAAAAAAAAAAAAACACTTTTCGCCTCTACTTCTACTGCAACAATTTTCATCAATCCCATTAACTTGTTTTTGTTAAACCTGGTTGAGATGGCAAGACCATTAACTTAATTTACTTCCATCAGGATTCCTGCAATTTCAAAGGCACTGTTTCTTACTATCACTAGTGTTACTTAAAAATATGCACATTAGTGTCTGTGACCCTTTCTTAGGCTTGATTCTTGGCTCTCTTGCATGCAAACATCAATTCCAGTAGTAGTATTAAGAATCATTACCTACCACCTAAAATGCTTGGACTCGGGTACGGGTACATATCAAAGCGTCGGATATTTTATTTTCTAAAATGTGGGATACGGAAACATGGCTGAAAAGAGTCCAAATTTAGGACAAGGGTACGTGGGTACGTTTTTTAAACTTCAATTTTCATTTTTAGATTTTTTTTTTTTATTGTCGTATTTTTTGAATTAAAAATGATTAATTTTATTAAACTAAAATATGTGTGGCGTAAAAATAATTACATTATTAACCCACTCATATCCATTACCCAAACTCCAATTAAATCCATCCATATCCAATATCCATATTATTAACCCAATAAAAATGGCCCAAACTCCAATTAAATCCATCCACATTCATATTGTTAACCCAACCCACCTCCATACTATTAGCCCCAATAAAATGGCCCAACCCCAATTGAACCCAAATCTCTTCTTTCATTCCTATCTCTCCGTCTTCCACTCTTCCTTCTTCTCCTTCACAATTTTAGGATTCCAACGGAAGACAGCCAGCAAATTTATTTTGGACCAAGGATCGTCGGCGCTAACCTGCTATTTCTTTACACACATCTTCCATCTCCGGCCAATAAGGTAAATCTTCAATTTTTCTTAAGATTTCTTGTGAGTTCGATTGAAATTGGAAGAATCGGACCCGTATTCCGTACCGGTACCCGTGTCGTGTCGACAGGGGTACTTTGGCCGGAATGAAGAGTCCGAGCATCACAGCCTACCCCACTACCAAAAATAATATTTATTAACAATGGTTTCAACTCAAAAAAGTTCTATTCTTCGCAGCAATCCATGTTCCAAGTCTTGATAGAAGCTCGGTATATAACCCCGACGGCACCATGGGGGCATTGCCATATTCACACAAACTATTTCCTGCTAAACAATTGAACCCACTGTAGACCATACTAATAGCATTAACTTAGACACCAGTTTTAGGACCAAGAACATGCCGTTGTCCCAAATTCTATAGTCATTAACAATAATGTTACTGGAGTCTTTTAGTAATTTGTAAAGCTTAACAGCAGATAAAACGCCATATTGAAATTGTCACAAGCCCATACCTGGGCCTCGGCAATAAGGGAAATTGTTTCCATAAGCCAGCCATCAACTACTAAAGGTTACTACTTACATATCAAGCAATCACTGAATGGCTTCAGAATTGAACTGTTAGATACTTTAATGAGATAAGGCTTAATTATCATGTCAATGAGATTAAATAAGATTACAAAGATCGTCGAAGATTACGACTTTGCATCTATTTTATCATTATACTCGTATTTTATATAGATAGATTGTTTTTATCATATTTAAATTATAAGTTACCATTAGTTAATATTGTAATTGATTGCTACCATATTTAGTGGTGATTTTAGTTCTATATAATGAGATAACCTCTCACATCGAGGGGAATCAAGTCTTATTGAGTATATTTGACATGGTATCAGAGCTAGATCCATAGAATTTTCTCTCATTTTCTTAGCTATATTTTTCTCACGGTGGAAGGAACAAAAGCTCCTTTTTTGCTCCTCCCGTCCAGTCTTCTGGGTATTTGGATAGTTTTCTTAGTTGCTTCATTAGCACCCTTTTTGCATTGTTTCTAGTTGGTAGCCTGTTGAACCAAATCCATGATAGTGATTGTTAAGGCAACATTAAAAAGATAATTAGGTTATTTGGGATTGAACAATATCTCAAGCAAAATCAATCTACAAGTATCAATTATACCTCAAATCCCAACACGACACTGCTTTGGCCCACTGGTTAATGATCTTGATCTTCCATTACAAGGAAATCCAACAGCCGAATCCCTGCAAAACACTTCAGCAATCTGTTTCTCGTCGTCCATCCCTTTCCCTCGAGCCTAACCCCTAAAAGCATCTTCAAGTTGAACACCACATTCCCATTCTCGTCCCTCTCATTATTTATCCTTCAGAAATTGGCCTTCAATGACGTCTCATTTTCAACTTGAGTGCATCTTCTTCAGAAATTATAGCTAGCTCCACCACGATGTGGCGACTTTGTTGGCAGAAAATAAATTAAAGGGAACAAGTCGGCGGGTTGACTGTTTGTGGGCTATGTATGGGTTTTGGGCTTTGTAGGTAAAGTTATTTGGGCCATTTTGTTTGTGGGCTTGGCGTTGGGTATGAATATTGGGCCAGAGTATTTGGTTTTGCTGGGCTGTTTTCTTAGTATGTTGGTCTTATTATTGAGCTAAAGTATTAAGACAAATTATTGGCTTACAGTAAGTATATCAAGGATTGACATTTGGGTTGGATTGTGGCTTGGCTGCCCCTTACAGTTGGACCTTTGAGGTTTTTTTTCCCCAGATAATTGCTGTGGATTGTTGGGTTTTATTTAATATTCTTGGCCAGCGATATATTGCTCAATTTTTGTTTGGTGCATTGGCTGTTAGAGCTTTTGTTGAAACACTAATTATGTGTTCGACAAAGTTCTCCCGACAAGAGCTCACTGTGTGCGTCAGCACACTTCGTAAATTTCTTTTGGAAATTCTTCTTAGGGTGTGAGCTCTCTGGATGTCCTTGGGGTTGCTTTAGAGTAGTTCTTGGTTGTTTCTACACTATTTGTTGTTCTTGGTATCTCACTGTCATTAATTTTCGTAGATGGTTGCTTCGATTTGAATTTCTTCTTCATGGGCACAAATATTGTCACCATTGCAGTTCTTGATTGCAAATTGATGTTTTTAACAACATTAATTTGAGGGGATGTCAATTAGATTGAACAAGATTATGGAGATCGTCGAAGATTATAGCTTTACATCTATTTTATAATTATAATTGTATAATATATAGATGGATTATTTTTACCATATTTAAATTATAGGTGACCATTAGTTAATATTGTAATTGATTGCTACCATATTTAGTGGTAATTTTAGTTCTATGTAATGAAAGAACCTCTCACGTTAAGAGGCATTGAGTCTTATTGAATATATTTGCTGACATCTCATAAACCACAAGTTTAGACGATATTTTAATCTCAACAACTTTTAGCAGAATATGATGAGGATAAGAAAGAATTTTAGAATAACTTTAAACCATGCTTTCGAAGTGAATAGCATTAAAAAGAGAAAAAAATGTAGTCTTAGTTCAGTACCTCATGTTTGTAAGCCTCAATAAAAATCAAGACAGGATTCATCACAGTGAAACCCATTTCATAAATTGCCTTTTGTGTTCGAGGTTCTGAGGCACTTGCAACCCCACGAAGCCGCTCCAACAAGCAACTAACCTATGGCATGTCATGATATGATATTAACCATATTGTTTTAGAGTATCTGCAAATTGAATGGATAATATTTAAATTGTCCTTACCAACAAAAGAACATCTGGCTGTTGAGCAATATGTTTGAGATCATTCTTGCATGACAACTCCACCAAATTAGCTGTCATATGGTTCGTCAAACTTTTTATATACCTATAAATAATTGTAAATCGTGATCAGGTAGTATTGCAATAAAAATATCTGCAACTGAAAAGAATGAGATACAAGTGGAGAAGAAACCCAAATATATACTAACTGATTTGATGCCTCGGACGTTTTCATGCCAGAAGCTGCAAGAGCAAGTGTCTCAGCCAGTGAACGCTGAAACGGATGAAAGACAAAGTTACACTTTTCAATGAGAACATTAAAAGGCATCTGTATTGTTATGTTAAACCACCTAATCTAAAAGCTCAAGCATTTAGAAGGAAGAGGAATTTATTTATTATAATTTTGTAATTGTTCCCTCACATACTCATTTTTCATCAAAAGTGGCCTTACACATGAACAATTTTTGTAAATGGGTGAAAGCGAGACTTGATTTTATTATGTTTGCTTGCTTAATACTATGTTAAACCACGTTATCTAAAAGCTCAAATTATTGGAGAGGAGATGATTTATTCATTTATATTTGGAAGAAGAGTTTGATCAGGCGAGTGACTATGGGGTTCCCCCGGTTTCAAAGGCTAAAAGCAACTGTAGTTGAACCAATAGTACTAGGAATAGATAGAAGAATCCCAAATGCTTATATTCCAAATGTCAATTCATTTATATCTCCAACATTCCCCTCACGTGTAGACCATAATCATTTCTTATGACCTAACATGTTGAATTTTCAAGATTAGGTGGTGATAAGACGTAAAACTGGGTCCTCACCTCTCCATGCTCTGCTACCAGTTAAACCACATCTTCATAAAGCTTAAATTGTTAGAGATAAGAATTTATATGTTTATACTCTATCTTCAACTCATTGTTTAGCGAAATGAAAAAAGGATCAAGTCAAGGAAGAAGAGCAAAAACAGAGAAAGATGCATACTTTGCTGCTACCTGAACACATGCAAATGTGCCAAATGTATAATGGAAAATACCTACTATAATTAATGGGTCTCTCAGTTTCCTCCATTTACAAGTCAAATATGGGGATACGATACATAAGTTAAGATGCACCCATTTTCTTCTTCTAACTTCAATGCCTTGTATGTAACTACACTATTACCGGTTTTAATGGAAGGAAAGAGTAACATTATTTTAATGGAATGAAAAAATGGGTGCAAGTCAAGGAAGAAACACGAAAACATAGAGAAAGTGTGCATGGTTTGCTTCTAATAAAACCCTCATGCAAATGGAAAATAGCTCCTGTAACCTTTGGATGCTGTCGCTTGGCTTTATTCTATGCATGAATCAGATATAGGAACACATAAACTAGAGCACCTATTTTCTTCCTCCAATAGATATTCTTTATATATACAGTCACCATAAGAACACAATAAAATTAGAATAAATTACCTGGTGAGAAGCGTTTAATGAGAACAAACCCCTTTCATTAGCAAAAACATTTGCTAAGTCACGCCATGACTCCTGCAAAATAAGTTACCAGAGGTTAAACAAAAATTTCTAATAGAGGTCTGAAATGAGTATTAAAATAAAAATACAGGAATTTCGTGATATGCTCAATGTAACAACGTTCACTCAGTCAAAATTGCAGTATTACTTTTTTCATATCAAGAAGCACAAAAGCCTGTTGCCAATCATTAACTAACGATGTTTTCTGAAGTACATAATGGACACAAAAGCTGAAAGTATTGCAGGATTGAAGTGTGTAGAAATCATGGTTAAGTATGGTCTTCCACACAGGGTGAGTTAAGAAAATAAAGGGCGAGAGAAAATCTGAATTTTGAAAATTAGCAAGTCGAATGAAGGGAGTATAAAGAACCAGAAGTGGAGGTAGGCAAAGTACTGGACCAACTGGTCTGGTTCTGCTTCGATTTTAATATATATAGCTGAAAACATGGTCTACCCGAACATATTTTTTTTATATATAGTGACTGGTGCCGATCTCATAGAATAACACCCAGCATAGACTAGGCAGAAGAAAGTGAACATGGCGAAAGAAAATGAATGGTTCAAAATCTTCCTCCTCCAGTTGTTCTCAGGGGGAAAAACCCTAATTTTCTTATGCCACAGTCCATTGCTGCCCCGGACACCGTCTGACGAGCAAGAAATCTCCATGACACAGTTCCTCTTTGAATATTGCTAAGCTAATTAATTCTCTATTTGTTTTATGTTCCTTTAATACAATCTGCACAAAAACCTTTTACCATTTTACGGTTTGAGTATTGGGTTTTGATAAGGACTGACCTACCATTAAGAAGATTTAAGCATTTGAAAATCTGCCTCTCTTCATCTGGAATGTGGAGGATGAGATCAAAAATGTCATATCTTTTATAATTCTATAAGGTATCTATCTAGTGAATTACAATGTTCTATTTTTTCCCTTATAAGCCCCAAGATTTAATTAAATAGTTGGTGCTGAAGCAGAACTGAAATTCTTGAAATGAGAATCAATTTAAAGAACTTTAAGTTTAAAAATATTTGAATTGTATTGAAAGTGATTATTGAGAAGTGTGCAAGCCTATGTCTATCTATATAGGCAATTTAATTCTCGAATCCTAACGACCAAAGTAATTAAAATTCTGGGGGTGAACCTAATCCAACAAGAGGAAGAAATCGTATTCTATTCAAGAAAGAAGATAAAATACTATCACAACAATGAATCATACTTGGAATAAATCCATATCCTATTTATTATGAGATTGTCCAGAAAACTTGACCTCAAGTGATAAATAGTATCCAAAGATATATGCAACAATGAATGTAGATGAAATAGTCATATACACAGGAAGATCAATCTTGTAGGCATTATATCCAATACTCTTCCATACACAAAAGGACCAATCTTCTCATCTTTCTGTTTACTATTGCAATAGGATTTTTGTTCAAAATCAAAAAGAGGAGATAAAGTGGGAAACATACGAAAATCATTAGCTTGACTGGGGATAGAGCATAAGGGTACCATATCTATTGATAAAATAAACACAAATGATATTGCATTCATTTGTTAAAAACAATTTGAAGAATTTGAAATGTGATGTTATAGTTTTAAATGGCTCTTATTTGCATGTACGATGTTCTGCACATAGTCAATTTGATCGTTGTAAAATATTGAATGCAAAAGACTTCCCCTACAAAATTCAAATTCTTAACGTTAGATAGTGTATTGAATTCAAAAAAGCATTTAAAGGAATGGAGGAAGAGGATGAATTCCATTGTAAAAATTTTTATGAGTGTGAGGGTTGAAAAAAAAGAGAAGCCACCACTAAGTGATGGTTGGAAGAAAGCCAGAAATCCAACATTTTAAGAACCTTTTATGAACTCACTTTGCAATTTAATGCTTCTACACGTGTTACCTCCAATCTTTACTTCAAAGAAGTTCATAAAATTGAGCAATTTTTGAAGATAAGGACTGACAAGCAAGATCCTTCTCTAAGTAGTATGGCAAGAAACATTTAGACTAAATTTGACAAATATTACGTTAATGTAGATAAAAATAAATAATATTTTGATAGTTGCAGTCACGCTTGATCCTAGATATAAACTAAAATTTGTTGTATATGCAGTCTAAGCCAAAAAAAAAATGAAGTCATGGAATTATTGTTTTCTTTATATACCCAGTAGAAGGGATTGGATTGCACAAATGATGGAGCTAGTGGAAGTAGTGATTTCAACAACAAAGTCACTTAGATAGAGAGTTCTAATGATGATAATGGAATGGCTTTAATAATTTTGATTTTGGTACGAGATGTTGAAAACTAGCCTAATCGAATTGTCCAGAAAAGACAAGATATAGATATATAGAATGGAATTCCCCGACGATTATGCTAATGCAAAATTCGATATTTTGAATCAGTGGAAGATCAATAGATAAAGAACTAAAACTTTGTTTGACGTTGAAATAGATGTGCCTTCTATTCATGTATCTGTAGTTGCTTCCGAGAAAAATGGAGGGCGCTTTAATTTTATACGCAAAATTGGTTATTGGGAGCATCTAAACTTTTTAGAGTACCCCCAAATAGAGTTTGCATTGAAGAAACGAGTTCTATGAGAAATGGATGGAACGTAAATTCATAAATGTTATATTGTTACTATTTATTTGGTTATTCATGTAAGCTTGTGAATGAATTTTATTAGACAATATTTTGAAACAAGCTGGGACTTGTTCGTGCTTATAAATTTGAAATATGTTGGTTTGTTAATTTGGTTAATGTTCAGTGATTTTGGCATCTTGTGGTTAAGCGTGGTGTTTGTTAATATTACATTTTAATCTTGCAATTAGTTTGAGATGTTTGGTTCATTTTTAATGCTTTGATGCTTATTTTGGTTTTAAAAAATTGTTTTGTTGCATTGGAGATGTTTAATTAATTTATATTGATTGCATTGGAGGTATTTATAGTTCAATTGCATTGGAGATATCTGCATGAGTTAGACATTGGTTCCATCTCTATTATGGAACCGAACCGACCAAACTGGAACCAATAGTTCTGTTGCAGTTCAGTTCCATAATTTAGTTCTGTTGCAGTTCAGTTCCATAATTAAATTATGGAACCAAAGGTTTCATTCTAAGATACCTATTGGGACTCAATTAGGTTCAGATCTCTTTGAAAGTGGAGCGAACCCAACCGTGGCCACCCTTAACCAGCAACTACAAACTCCTAATCAGGTAAACATCCTCAAAACAACAAATCCTGCTTCCATCCTCCAAATTGCCCCACCCCTGCAGGGTGACCAATCCCGAAGAAAAATATGTCTAACGGACTGTTAAGGCTTCTCTTCCAGGCGAAACTACCATCTTCCGGCCAAAAGTTCTTCTAAACCCAACCCAACCCAAACCAAATTATAGTGGAAAAATGGAACCACCCAGTATGCGAAAGAATTCATGAAATTTTTTGCATGAAGTGAAATGCAACTGACCAAAGAAACAAGATGTGAAATAACATTTTTTCGTCGAACTAGTCCATGAAGTAACTGGTAACATGTAAGTCCCTGTCATGACAAACAGAAGCTGACATTAACCGGTGCGTGTCTTTCACCTTCTTTACAGGTGCAAACCATCAATAAATAACTATAGATTACATACCTGCAGGTCCTTCTCCCCAGGGTATGAAACAAGTGTAGTCAAGGAGATTCGAATAATAATATCAAGCACAAGTTTTCCCTGGTTATACTCGCCAAAAAACCTAAGCAGTGCATTTTTGGAGTGTTCTAAACGAACTTGGGCATCATTATTATTTTCACCACTTTTATTTCCTTTATATTCTTCAGGTGGCATCAGGTATGTTGAAGACCATCTTGCAAGGAACCATATAACTGCCTGCAGATTATCAGGTCATATACGTTAAATATGAAAGCAACCATGATAAAATCTCTTTTGTCAAAGCATAAGAATAAACATAATAAATATATACAATTTGAATTCCCAAGTTCAGAACATGTAAGGCCATAACTATCTAGTTTCTCTCTCTTAATGCATCAAGTACCAATGTGGGGCATTTGACATTCAGAGAAGAGTATGCAAACATGCCTGATATATTGTCCTCATTACAAACATAGGCATTTTTTTGCCACAAAAAGATGAGAACCAAAAATATTACTTGATCTTACCCATAGACACACCCCATAGTTGAAGGTTAAAAATATTACAATTCGATTTTGGACATGTGCCCATATCCAATGCTAATATACGAGATTGAAAAATGCAGCCAAGAGAAATATATTGATGAAAAGAAAATCCACCATTTCAGGTTAGTTTCCAATTGTTACTGCAATTGGTATTTGTTTATATGTTTTCTGGTTGATGTATGGTAGCTTTTCTTGGCTTGATTATTGGTTTGTTCTTTTTCAGGTTGATGTGTGTTTTCTCAATGATAGATTTTTTACATCAAATTATAGTGGCTTCCCGTGGAGAATGTGGAACCACAGATTCTTCACTGAGATGGCCGGTATACCTGAAGATATAAAATAGAAGTACATTGTCTAATTACAGTTAAAAAATGAAGTAAGATCATTAAACTAATGTTTTCAAACAATATTTTTTTATCAGATTAAAAAAAAAAATTGTGCCACGTCATATTATGCTTATGGGATATCTTCAATTGAAACTAGCAAGAAAAACAAAACCTTAAAGTATTGTGTTAAAAAGGATGAATAATTTCCTAACAAAATTAAATCTATACTATTTCAAGTTCTGGAAACTTTCAACATTCCAAAACAAATAACTTCTCTCCAGACTAAACAATCTGAAGAGGCATACTCCTATTAAACCATGTTCCACGAGCTAAGTGGCACAACACACTCATTCAATGATCCTGAACGATCTGCATTCCAGGGACTTTCAATGCAATTGCATAGGAAAAGTGGAGATAACTAAAACAGACAAAAAAGAGAAAGGGAGAAAATATATGTACCTCCATAAGTCTAGGACTGAAAAATGATGTTCTCATGTCTGGATCCAAACTTTGCTCAGCGAACCTAATGATTGAACTACAATTTTGGCAAAGTAAAATAAGCTTATCAAATGGAGAGAGAAATTTGAAAATCACAATTAAGGAAGGAAAAAAATGATTCGAACAGTGCCTTAAATTCTTCATCTTTAAGCACTTCTCTTGAAATTAAAATGACGTTGTTCATCATCCAAGATCAAGTTCAAGAAGCATTTTGATCCCACCATTTATTGTTCTTCAAGAAACAATGCTTATATACCAAAGCTGAGCATTTAGCAGAAGCAAATATGAGGAAACCCATTTGATTCAGTACTGTGAAACCCAACTCGAAGATTATTTTTCAACGCTTGAAGGGGATGATTCTTATAGCTGAGGGCCTATTTGAACTCAAAGAACTTTAAAAAAGGCCCCAAAGGAGGAAATAGCGAGAATGATTATTGAATGTTAAATCTCTTGTTGGATATTTGCACAGAATTGCAACAATCACAAAGCGAAGAAGGCATGCAAGGGATCAATGAAGCATGCTTATGCAAAGATAAAAGGGCCAGTGCCTTGTCCGATCCCAGACTAGTTGCTCAAGATGTACGATGAACTCGAGGAAGAGGAGAAAGCTGGAATGCAAGATTTAACCTTGACAAGATAAGTTAGAGCCAGAGGATGATCCCTAACTTGGTCTTCCAACACCTGATCATGAGACAGGCAGGTGTTTATTGTGCTGGTTAGTAGTCCGATGTGACGTACCTAGTAGAAGATTATGGAAAATGTATTATGTGGTTCCGGATTGCTGGTTGGTGGGAAGGTGTCGAAGAATTTCTGATGTCAACAGAAAGACATCTGGACTGTAAAGAGAGTGTCACTGATTGTATGATACAAGAGGTGCAATAGATGTCATGAATAGAGTTTGTTTTGGTTATTAGTCCTATGTGGAATGAAACTAGTAGAAGGTTATGGGAATGAATAGATTGAGTAGTTGTGGATTCATGGTTAGTGGGAAGTTGTCGAACAGTATCTTATGTCAAAATCTCTGTTGAACTTTGCAGTGTATGATTGTATGATAAGGGAAATCAGATTCAGCCTTACGATGAAAACTAATTTAGAATCAATGGTTTCAAAACTTTCACACTGTAGTATTTGTATAACATTTATGTTCACAGTAAACATAAAGAATGTACGGATGTAAAGATTTTGCTTCCACTTCCACACATCCTCTACATGGCTAACATCTTTAGCATCTAAGAGAGAAGTACCATGTATGATAATTTCCAACTAAACAGCTGACAATTATTCAGCACATACTGTAAGGCTTTATTATAAGTGATACCAATACTAAACCTTTACTCAAATAGAGAGAACAACACGGCATTATGGCCATTTCTCAAGTCGCTTCATAGCATATGTAGACTTTGATTTCAACATACAAGACCATAAAATAGAACATGACTCGTGTCTTAATAATTGATTTGGTCCTCGAGTGAGTTAGAAGTAGTTGATCGCATATTAAAAAAACTTTTACAAAGTCTAAAAAAGGCAGTTAAAACAAAGCTAATAATAATTTCACCATCATTATGGAATTTCGGGCAAGCATCACCACTCTTAAATCGGCCATAACTCAATCAACCTTTAAGCATTGTGACTCAAGTTCCTAAATGCTCAATGGACAAAGGCCCAACAGCGAGGCAGTCCAAATTCACCACAAAGTAACAAACTGGTTTAAAAATAAATGTAACACCAGAATTATTCGATCCAAGAAAAATGGAAACTCCAACATAAATTAAGCCCCCCCACAGTTTTTAACCCAAATTAAGCTTCATCTATACAAGACACATGATCAAGTCAAAGTAGGGAAGATTTCACACATTCATTCAGATTCAGACAAACTACAAACTACAAACTACCTCCACTCAGTTTAGCTGCAGTCCAAAAAAAAAAAAGTTTCGGAAATACTTTGAAAATTGATTTCTTGTCACATTGACAGCCACGTTTATAAAATTAGCAGATTAAATTTTGTCATTCATCATATAAAGCAATAAGTTTTTCTTATTCAAAAAGAGAAAACTCCTAAGGAAGATATGAAAATAACAGATTACAGAAACTAGCATGATTAACTAGCTTAATCAAGAGCATAACTAAGCCAGCAGAAACTCCTTTCCATCCTGTTGGAAATAACAGTTGGCAATTACTCTTTGAAATATGAATCAATATTGACACATCAGGGATGTCAGTTCAGGCTTTTCAAGTATTGGACCAAGTCAGAATAAATATATGGCCTTCCAAATGGTTCGAAATTAGAAGAATGAAGCCAGTTTGACATAATCCATTTAAATGGAATCACCCTCTTTCAGAGGTAATAAAGAAGCACAAGCAGACAACTTACCCAGAGAGAATAACAACTGGATGTTTGTCTGCATCCACATCCGTAAATTGAGCTTGTATCTCCTTCGGCACCTAAACATTTCATTTAATAATGATTAAAATAATATACCTAAAACCAGTCCTTCGCACTACAAAGTCAGAACAGTGAAACAGAAACCAGATATAGCTAAAGAACATCTTTCTATGGCCTGATATAACTTGAAGATAAGGAAAATCTCCAGAGAGGGGGAGAGGAAGGGACTGACTCAGCTTTCTCGACCAAGGAAACAAGAATGATTAATCTATTCCAGAACAGATAGAGCACATGTAGATTACATTAAATAAAAAATCCAGAATATTTAAAGAATCGAAAGCTGAAAATCTCTTCTTCACAAGTTATAAACTGCAAGTTGGCTTTCACTACTGGATCAATTGTTAACACTGAACTAGCACTGTTTGATAAATAGTTCATAAAATAAAGGGTAAAGTTTATAGAAAGCCATAAACTATATACATATAGCAGAATGTCTGATGCAGAGAACAATACATATGTAAACGAAAAATACATTAGCAGAGGCACACAGAGAAGTCAAATTTGATTGAAGCATCTACTAAGACTGACTCAAGTACCCTCCAGGAAGAAAAACCATCATAAGAACTGTAGAACGTGGTAGCAAGCAATAAAAAATACAGTGAAAAATGAAACCATATTACCAAGGGTGTTTCACCCTGTCCTTCATCTGCCAAAACGTGCCCAGTTATCAGTAACAGTGAGTAAAGTTCTTCCAAAGTTTCCGTTGGATCGGTTGTGCCTCTGCCCTACATTTGATATGAAATTACAAGAGAAGCAAGTGCAATAGAAAGCTGTTATTTGTGCATCTATTATCACTGCAATACTAGCGTATATACAAGAATAAGATAAAATGTTGTGCATTTATTATAACCATGTTAAGGAGATAAAATGTAGAAGAAGGAAAAATGTCCATAAGAGGAGTGTCGCCAAGATGAGGATGTTAGATGGATGTTTACGCATTACATGGACAAACTAAGAAACAGGGATATAACAAGTGGAGGAGCTACCAAATGAGGATAGATTAAGATTATGACAACCTAGACAGCTTGAGCATGTCTTCTCTTATTCATAGAAGCAATGGAATAGAACATGTTAGAAATGTAGGGGTAGAACAAGATCAACATTGATTGATGTGGTAGCAAAAGACTTGAATTCATTGAACATTTCAAATGAGGTAAATATGGATAGAACGCAATAGTGAATAGCACTTGTGTAGCCAATCCAGTAATAAGATCAGATTATTGTTGTACCTAAGAGCACATTTTCTATCTATGAGAAGAAGTGAACATTTATGACTTACAATTACATTTTTCTTTGACATCAAGTTTCCAGAATTTTGTAGTAGTTTAGGAGTTTTAAATGTGTAATCTTTACCTACACGAGTGTTCAGATAGAGAGGAATGCGCATATTTCAAGTACCAATGTCCCTTATGGTCATGTTCATGTTGAAATCAAAGATGGTATGGGTAAGAAAATTTCATCCATGCCATTGTATTGGAAGTTAGGACTCATCTATATTATGCACTTTAATATGAGGCAATTTTACTGGCATCTTTGTGAACCAAAAAAAATAATAATAATAATTAAAATTAAAAATAAAAAAAAAATTAAAGATTACCATGCAGGAAAGTCCCATGAAATTTTGAAAGAATAATATAACCAGAAACAAAGTGGTAGCAAATGGCTGTATGAGAAGCTATCACTTTGACTACTACAGAGCTACCTTATGATTCAGTGGTAATATACCTGATGAAGCCTTGTAATACGCTCTGAGAAAAGTGTGGTGAGTAAAGGGATTGTGGCGCCACTAGCTGCTCGAGCAATAAGAGCATAGGAGCTCAATCGTTCATCCATAGCTATATAAAGAACAGAAATGAAGCATGATCAGAGATGCAATAGTAATGTTAAAGATGATGAAAACACTACTAACAGCAATTGCAATCATAATTAAAAATTTTAATTAATTAGCTTAGCATGTACCAGAAATAGAAGCATGGAGGTAATCATATTCATTATCGTCGCTGAAGGCTGATGCAGAAGCAGCTATAACAAAATAATGTGTAAGAACAATATAATCCAAAAATTATTATAAAACAATTATGGCCCCCATTTGGTTGGGATTAAAATCAGATTTTTGTAGATTTTGATAAAAACTGATGAGATGTATGGTTGAAAAGTTGTGAGTCTCCTAAAATGTGCGGTTAAAATTAATAGTTAACTTTGAGTTGATTTCAATCCCTACCAAACAGGAGCATGGTATTGAGCACATAAGTTACCCTTTAACTCAGACTCTACTATAATTGCAAAGAGATTTGCTGCAGCACTAATTCCTTCTGGTGGAAGCAAATCATTATGTCCACTACTATCCAACCGCTGCAATACCAATAAAATAAATTTATGCGGATAGCTACAATAGCATGATTTCTCATTGAAGACAACAAGCTACATATACAGCTAAAAACTCCCAGGGATTATATAAAAAATTAAACACATACAATTAACACCAACAAAATAAAAGGAAAAGATAAAAAAAAATAAATAAATAAATATGGTGAACCTATATTTTTCAGAATGATTTGATAACATCAACCTGTTTTATGGGAAAATAAAACTTCACATTCATAATACCTAAGGAATAAAGGTAATAGTAAAAAACATCTTTTACCATGAACACCAATTTATTGGTACCCGTTAAGTTGCCACCATGAGAGAACAGCCAACACTGATATTAATTAAAAGCTGACACCACCTACCAACCTCTACTCCTCAAAACCAATAGAAAATGTCGATGACTTTCTCTCCAGAACAAAAAATGGCAGAACCACCACTACCAGCGCCACTAAACTAGATAAAGGTAAACATAGCTACTCACACTGCCATAAAAATCTGACACTAGCATACCATGTTCATACTTCAACAAGACCATAAAAGCTCATCAAAGGCTTCCCAGATCCAGATACAAATTAGAAACAAGAAATTGGTTCCAAATCCTGTCGTAAGATTATAGGAACTTTGAGAGAATCTACTTCGGATTTCCTCCATTCTTCGCCTTATAAATGGTGGAATCTAGTCCCTTTCTGGTTACTAAAAATTATAAACCAGTTATGAGAAGTTTCATGGACTTCCATACATTCCTTCAAAAATCCCATGAGAAAGCATTCCAACCTTCGATATACAATATTCAACCAACACCCATTTTTCTTAAAAATTCTGTCTAAAGACTCTAAACTAAGTCTTGTACACAAAAATCAAGGGCCCATTTGGTTTGCTTTCAATTTTGAGTTCATTTTCAGTTTTTTTATTTTGAGGGTCTATTTTGAAATTACTAAAAATATATTTGGTTTGTAATTCTTCAAAACTTTTTCTCAAAACAGAAAAGTACAAAACATGTTTGGTTTGAAATTTTGAGATATTGTTTACTTATATTTTATTTCATGAAATTTGATTATTTAGTAAATAGAACAATTTTATGTTCATATATTATCAAATATTATATATAAATATTTCAAAGTTGGTGAATCTTAAATTTTTATTTTTTTTCACTACAAAATAAAATAAATAATAATTAATAAGTTAAGTTGACAAGATACAAATAAAAATTAATGATGCAGACTCAGAATTTTTGTGTTCTATATATATATATATATATATATATATATATATATATAGAGAGAGAGAGAGAGAGAGAGAGAGAGAGAGAGAGAGAGAGTTTTTATTTTAAATAACCAATAAGAGATTGAACTTCCCTTTTTTTTTGAATTGTTATTTTTCTAGAATTTTTTAGAATTTAATTTTTCCAGAATTATTATTTTTTTTAGAACTTTAGATTTTTATTTTTTACAATTTCAAAATTTATATTTTTCAATTTTTTTAATTTTAATTTTAATTTTTTGAAATTTATAGTTTTTTTTAAGAATTTTTATTTTTATTTTTATTTTTTTTAAATCATTTAAATGTTTATTTTCCATATTTTGAGTGTTTTTAGCATTTTCACTAAAAACACTCAAAACATCACAAATACGTTTTAAATGTTATAAGTTTAAATTACTTTCGAAAATGCATTTTCAAAAATACGATTAAAAAAGCTTTAAGTATTTTACAAAATTGAAAACTGAAAACAACTTAAAACTAACAAATCGAATGCACCCTAAAACACTGAGCAGCTAACAATCCAAAAGACACGGACAAAGACACGAATGGCATACCAACAAGGTTTAAAGCATGCTGTAGTATATACCGTAAGAAGTGCAGTCCAAGTGTCCAGTAAAATATCGCGTGCTACCCAGCTCCACGTCTCTTCTTCTGAGAGGTTTTCCAAAAGGCATTTGATGACTTCAGACATCAGCACAGATAACAGTGTAAGAGTGCCGTAAGGCCTGAGTGTCAAGTCAAAAGTACGACTTCAGTACAAGCCACAAATATGACATAATAACTTTCAGATGGAAATTGAGAAATTACTGATAAATCCAGAAATGATAAGACTGACCTCAAAGATTTCAAGAGTTGATCAAACACAAGTGGTGTACTCACAGCTGCCATAGACATCAGTGCTCGGCAACCATCAAGGAGTTCACTGAAGAAATAACAAATAATAAATCAATATAATGAAGATCTCTAAAAGGCTCCCATCCACCTCACTCATTCTTCTAGAAGGAACAGGAAGGATTGAGAAGCAACTAGAAGAAGGGGGGAATAACAGCATTCTGTTACATAGCAAATGGGGGGGAAAAGTAGTTAGGCAGCAGTTATAAATAAGAGGGGAGAAAGGCTTAGTAGGGGAAGCAAATGTTGAGTGAAAGGAGTCCTATAGTCATTTTAATATCTATAATTTTCTGCATTTCGCTTCAAAGATCTAATACAAGTTCCGTTTTTCCTCTTCTCCAATTGGAGTCCTAACAAATGGTATCAGACAACATCGATCTGCTGGCCCAGATGAAGATAGAAAGTAGAGTGGAAATCATGGAAAAGGAGATGAAGAAATTGAAAGTGGAGATGCAACGCCTTCCCAAATTGGTAATATCTGTAGAACACCTTAAACAGAATATGGCCAAGATGATGCAGACAGTGGAGACAACACCCTTAGGCAGCCTTCATCCATCCAAAAGCAGAGTCGAGTAGAAAAGTTAAGAGAGAGGAATCCGGATCCCTTACAGAAGGACGGATTCCAAAGAATCCACTCTGGACTGATCACCGATCACAAGATAGAGGAAAAGCACCGGAAGGATCAGGTGAAGCTACTTATGGCAGAGTCACGATGGCGATGGGTCAGAGCATACGGGGGAGATCAGTAGCAGGGTTCCAAAGCTCGTTGGAAGCTTTGGTTGCACTTGTGCCCGGTATCACCAAGGGAGCGTTGGAGGGAACATTTATAAATAGTTTGAAACAAGACATAAGGGCTAAAGTCCAATGGTTATGTCCACAAGGATTGGGCCAAATCATGGCAAATAATTGAAGATCGCAACAGCATAAAAGCTAGAAGGGAGAATACGGCCCAAAAGGCCATCAAATTATTTCCAGCCCCAAATCAATGGGAAGGAAAGAAAGTGGAACCCTTCCCTACGAGATCCGTGACGGTGGGGGAGAAACACAGTCGGGCACCAAGGCAAAATCTACTGGAACCAATCAATTGGTATATTTAGGGAAAGCTGAAATTGATGGCGTTAGGAAGGGACAACCCTTTAAGCTTTTTTCCGGGGCAATGATGCCATGGCTACAAGGAAAATGCTTGTACCACAAGTGGCGGGAGAAGAATCCAATTGAGCACCACAATAAATATAAGGGGCTGATATTGAGGCTTGAGAGATCAGGGGAACAATTAAGCCAGAAGATGGCCAGAATATCCCAAAAAATAGGAGCAATTCAGAAGGCTGTAGCATCAATAACCCTCCCTCAATCAGTCACGAACAAAATGGTGGACGGAGGGAACAGAAGTTTCTATGAAAAGTTCTTTGCTGTTTGCCAGGAAGAGGAGGCAGAATTTCGACGGTCAATTGACGTTTTGGCTATGCCATTGCTGGGAATTTCAGAGGAAGGAATGAAGAGTACACTTGTAAATGGGCTCAACCCAGAAATTTGGGCTGAGGTCCGTTTACTGAGACCAAGTGGGCTGGGGTCTACCATGAAAGCATCCCAGCACGTAGAAGACATAAACATGGTGCTCAAATTGGCTAAGGAGCCCATGGGCTACAAATCACCTATACATACACATGAAATATATATGGACAGAGCAAGAAATCACTGTAAATTTGCGAAAATGGTGAGAGAATTATTTTTTGGAAAAAATGGCCATGTCTGAATCTAGTGACTAACATGAGCCAGGAGGGCATTGACACCTCCTCCATCCTCTCTAAAGTAACCCCTACTGTAGCCAAACTCATCAGCAAACCAGAAGCCTGTGTGATGATAGAGCAGCCTACTGCGTATGGAGAGTTGGTGTCTATTGGAGGACTTAACCCTAATGTCAACAAGAAGCTAAGTGCTGCTATTTGCACTCCAGAAATAAGAAGAGGGATTAAGGCTGAAATACGTTTGTTGCCTCCAAACAGTTCGGGCCGATTAATGAAAGTGGGCCAAAAAAAAGAAAAGTAGAGGAGCGAAATTTAATTACCCAGTCCACTGAGGAATACCTGCCTCAGAAAAGAGTAAAATTGAATTAATCCCCAAATTCAGTGGAAGGCAGAATAGTTGATTCCTTCCCTACTAGATCGGTAGCAGTAGGGGAACAATTGACCATTCCACGCAAGGAATTCACCAGCAAGCGCATGTCAAATGCGGAGAGGGAAAAACTGAAAACTGTGACGTTGGAAGAGCACGCCGCCAACATTCCCTAACCCCCACCTTGAGGACAAGGTGGATTTGGAAACCAGGGATAATGAAAAGGCTCCCATCCACCTCACTCATTCTTCTAGAAGGAACAGGATGGATTGAGAAGCAACTAGAAGAAGGGGGAATAACAGCATTCTGTTACATAGCAAATGGGGGTTGAAGAAGGGGGGATAACAGCATTCTGTTACATGGAAAAGGAGGGGAAGTAGTTAGGCAGCAGCTATAAATAAGAGGGGAGAGAGGCTTAGTAGGGGAAGCAAATGTTGAGTGAAAGGAGTCCTGTGGTCATTTCAATATCTGTAATTTTCTGCATTTCTTTTCAATCAAAAATCTAATACAAGTTCCGTTTTTCCTCTTTTCCAATTGGAGTCCTAACAATCTCATGGCACAAGATGGAGGAAGTGATGGAAATAACTTGACCTTTCACTTCTTCCACATTCTATAGCTTTCAAAACAGCATCAGGAGGTTCTATCCATTGTATGATTCCAGATAACAGTTGTACAAGGTTCTGCCTTTGCATGTACCCGCTGTCTGGATTTCAAAACAATTAGTAGTTAATAAACAGAAATAATTAATAGTCACCGACATACCATAAGGTGAGAGAGGACCAAAAAAAAAAAAAAAAAAAAAAAAAAGCAAAGTTGGAAAGAAGGAAATAATAACATGCTAAAAGGGGTTCAATCAGCACATAAATTTAAAGAACTTTCAAAAGCAGACCTCCTCTCTGGTAATAAGACGTGGTAACAAGAAAGGAAAGGCAGCACGAGCTTAAGTTTGGAGGTACAAGTGACATTCAATCAGAATAAGCAAATAACTGCTAAAGAGTAATTTCTCGGATTTAGTGGTCACAACTGCTTGGTTTTGGGATTGACTTGTGCACAACGAATACAATCAACAATAACTTCAATTTATCTCACAGGTATTAGAAAGGCTTCTAATGGAGGAGTATATAAATTAAAAGTTACTTATTGATCGCCCCTTTAAAAACCTAAGTTATTAAAGAAAATAATTGTACTTGACCAAAACGATATAATTGTCATAAGTAAGGACCTTTTCAAGTTTCCATGTTGTGCACAATATCGATTGTGACTATCTTAAACTTTATCTATTAGAGAAGGGAAGAAACTCTTTACCTATGTCTTCAACAAAAACATATAAATAATGTTTTGAAAAGACATTGGGTTAATGTCCTACAACTTTCTACAATTACATTTGCCAGTGTATGATAGACTAGTATACACTCTTGAAAGCACTCATGATTTTAACTTTTTTATACACTGTAAATTATGGTCATAATTCTAAACTAAATAGATATACAGATGACAAGTTACTAGTCAATGTATAAGTATAGTTCCCATGAATCCATCATAACATATTACCCTTACCAAAAGAGAGAAGTGAATCAAAAGCTTAACTATGTGATAAAAAAAAAAAAAAAAAAAATAATATAATATATAAATATTTTAAAAAAAAAAAAAAAAATATATATATATATATATATATATATATATATATATATTAACCGTTACTAGAAGGTAAGAATTATACCAGAAGGAAATATGGTTCCTGTTATGGAGCAAAATTGGACAATAAGTTTCCGAGAAGAAACTGCAAGAGGGCAGTCTAGCCAGTAGCCTTCACATGAAAACTTCTGTCTCAGTGCACCATACAAGTTCAAAATCCATCCGACCTGACCACTTGAAATCAGCACATCCCACCACGAGGAACCAGGCTATGAGCAGCAGAAAAGTAGAAACAAGTACAATAATCAGTGTTAATGATCAAACAACAGGTTCTAGTAGATCAATGAAAAATGTTAACATAAACTATGCAGTCTAAATTCAGGACCTTAAATGAAAAATTCGAAGTTACAGATAAAATAGAACTTAAAATGCTAATCCTCTTTGAATAAACAAAGAAAAATTGGCAAAAATCTAATTGAACTGTCTTTGAAGTCAAATAAGGAGGGGGAAAAAAGGATAGATGATGTGGGAGAGACATACAAGCCAACAAAGACTTCAATTCTAATAATAAAAAAGAAACCCTCTATGCAAATTTAGTCCTTTTTTTATATGTGATTGACAAATCTACCATTTACAAATGAGCTGAATCAGTAGAGTTTTGAGCTTAATTCAACCTAGGCTCTGTTTAAAAAGATCTAATTAGGATTTTTGGTGTCACCTTAGACTAAAAATTTTCAAAAAATTATCAAAGTGCAAAATAATAACCCATTTGAATTTCATTACATTAAATTTCATTTCTCTCTCCTATTTTCAACCACGCAATCTTCCATTAAATAATATTACACGTAAATCGAAAACTTTTCCTTATTTTTCAATTACTCATTTTCAAAAAAAAAAAAAAACTATTTCACCCATTTTCATTTCCAAAAAATGCGGGCCAAGCAGGGGCTAAGCTCTTATAATTAACAAACAATCTTCAGAAATTATAACAGAATAATTTAAAGTGCACAAACAAAAGAAATGTCTATGAAGTAACATAAAGGAAACTATTATTTAGTTGGTAGTGCAATGCACTATTCCCAAAGTAGGTATATGAGAAATGCAATTTTTAATGTTTTCGTGGGCGAAAGTTCCAAAATGAGTCAATCAGAATTTTTATGTTTAGTCTCGAGCTGCCTCACAAAACTTAAGGTGTCTGCCTTGCAAAACTGAGGCGCAAACCTCCAAAAACTGCCTCACTATCAGCACCTTGAGACTTTTTTGCTCACCTAGCTCTGAAGCCATCTTCAATCGAGTTTCTTTAAATCATTCTAGGCTTGACCAAGTTAGTGCTTTATTAAGCCGGCTTAAACCTTGATGGGATCTCAATGCTTTAATTATATTGTATAAATATTTTTGGGTTAGTTCATAATTATAAAAATATGTCTGACAAATTCAACCAATTAAGTGTTCTAAAATTTTAGAAATTCCAAATTGAACAACCTGTTCAACTTTCACAATGAGTAGGAAGATATTTCAATGCTTGATTTCATATTGTTTTTTCACAAAATAAATATTTGCTATGAAAATTTCCATCAAATATTAGGCCCCCGTTTTGCCCCCATTCTCATTCTCATTCTCATCCTTTTTCTCTCTCTTATTTTCAACCACACAATCTTCTATAAAATAATATTACACACAAATAAAAAAAGTTTTCATTCTTTTTCAAACACACATTTTTCAAAATAACACTATTTCAACCATTAAAATTTGGCAAGAATGGAGGCTAGGTCTAGTCAAATCTGGATTGAACCAGCCCGATCCAACCTGGTATCCAGTCCAAGACTGCTTGAAGATTTCGTAAGCCATGGATAGACCTGCTAGATCCAGTGTGAACATTAAGCCTAACAAACATTGGATGACCAAAATAAGAATATTGGACCTGCGTGTCATTCTTGCGTTATCATTTATTATCATATCTTTTTTCGTTTGATTTTTAAAAATGAGAAGCAAAAGAAAGAGTAGGACATCAAAAGAAAAATCAAGAATTGGAAAAAAAAAAAACACAGAAAAGGAATGTTCCACAGATGTCAATCACTGTCACTGTTAGGTTTCTGCAAAGATCTTCGTTTATGATCTGGTAGCTTTTTTATGTCATTTAGTTACGTCCTAGGTGAATTGGAACGATGATGTTCTTTATTCAGATCCAAAATTTGCATAAGTTTTTTGACGGTTTTATTTAAAGAATGGTATTGCGAGGGTGAAGTGGCAGAAAAAAGAGGCAAAGCAGAGATGTCTTCACAACTCTTGATGCATGGATCCACCCTGCCTAGAAGCCCTGAAGATAGTACGCTCTACCTTAGTCGGCACCCTCTTAAACTTCAAACGAACACGTGCCTATTCTTGCAAACACTGTCATAAAAAAATCTTTCTAAACAAGAGGTTTGAGGCAAAGGGTAATAAATCTTACAACATACCTGCACCAAGATGCATTCAGACCTTCCAAGAAAGTTACTCTCTGGCTTAATTTCACCACAATACACATCTAGCCCTCTTTTAGAACTCTCAACTGCATTTTTTTTCCCTTTAAAGTCCCAATTCAAGATTTGAAGCATTAGACGAAGGGCTGCTGAACACACTTTAACTTCAGGAATGGCTGAGTCAGATCCAATTATTCTATTTGAGACATTTATAGCAGCATCTTGTGCCCAACGGTAAAATTCCTGTGAAGTATGAAAAGGGAAAGATTTTTGTCAAAGCTTCGAAAATGGCAGAGACAATTTGTATTGAGAAGGTCATACGCTGCATCAAATGCTAGAAAAAAAAGAGGACCGAGCATGTGAGGAAAACCTTTATATAGTCCAGCTCTAACGATGTTCGGCACTGCTCATGAAATTCTCTAGGAAGGCCCATAGCAGTTGATGTAGAGGGTGAAAATTCTGATACCTAATTGGAAAAGGATTATACATGTATTAAATATGAGAACAAACTTAAAGAAAGAAATGTTAAAAGCAAAAACAACTTGACTACAATCCTTTGAGGATATAAAGTGGTGAGAGAAGTACCAACGATTCCAAAAAACTGATTCCCATAAACTGTACATCAACAATCTGGCTGCCAGTAACAGCCTGTTTCACCTGCATATGAGAGAAATGGATTCATAAAAGTTAAAAAATTTAGCATGCTGGCAGCAGAGTTCTAGAATGAATATATGAATAATTTAATAGTATACCTTTGTAGCACATTTGACTTTACTTATTCACTAGTTTATTTTTTATATTTATTTCCTTACCTTGCACAATTAGGGTAGAATGTTTGTAGAATTTAGACACAAGAATATTGGTTTTTAATTTGATTCCTTTTTCAGGATATTCAGTAAATTCTTGTGTACAATATCTAAGCATGTATTTTTATTCTTTTAATATATATACATACATCTATATGTGTGTGTGAGTGTGTCGTATCAGATCCTTTAGGCACGGGAAAATTTTTCTATTGCAGCCTTCACTGCTACAATGCTACTGGTTCCTTTCTAGCAGCCTTCAATGCTGCTAGCCTGCTAGTTATGATGTTCGGACTCGGATACGGATCCGTATCTAAGTGTCAGATATTTTATTTTTTAAAATATAGGATATGGGGACATGGCTAAAATGTGTTCAAATTTCAGACATGAGTATGTGGGTACGTCTTTCAAGTTTTAATTTTTTTATTAACCCAAAATGTCATTTTCAATAGACCAAAAATAATTGTTCACAAAGAATGAGATGAGTATTGAATAAGGGGTTAAGATATATACAATAGAATTTTGAGGTTTAGTTTTCAATTATAGGAAGTTAATTACTAAATGTTATATAAAATAGAAAATTATGGATTTGATTGTAATTTAAACTTAGTGGAGCATTAAGAAGTACTATATGGAATCCATTTTCATTTTATACAAACAAAACCCTAAACCACCAATACAGAAAGGGGAAGAAAGGAAAACGCAAACAAGAAGAAAAGGAAAAGAGAAAAGAAAGGAGGGAAAACTTAGCGTCATCGCCCTTCTCTGTCCTCTCAAAGGCGACGTTAGATTTATAGAGAGCAAAAACAAGAAAAAAAAAGGAAAAGACTAAAAAAGAAAGAAGAAGCAAAAGCAGCGAAGTGTCCGGTTGAAACTTGAACGATCCGACACATATCTTATACCCATACTGATATCAAGTCGTGTTGGATTTTATGCGCAATATTAAAGAGATGAAAAACGGAAATCAACACAAGAATTTTACGTGGTTCGGCGATGTGCCTACGTCCACGAGAGCGAAGCGGAGATTTCTTTATTCAATTATAAAAAATAGGGTTACAACATTTTATTTATACTAACCCTAGCCTGGACCCATATAAAATTTTAAGGCCCGTACAGAAAATACCCCTATACCATACCGCAGGGGCGTTGCCCCCGCACCCCCAACCCATTCAGCGTCCCTAACAACCAGACAGTGAATTAAACCCGCGCAAGGCCGATGTCATCGCTCTGCTCCGGCATCGGCCCATTTGTTCCAGAGCCTATGTTCCACTCTATATGAGCCACATGCACAACAAGTCGTGTCCGACACGAGTATTCCAACTATTTCGAAGAGTTCGAGCATTAGAGACTGCTAGTATTTTTTCTAGCACTCATTGCCAATGCTTTTGTTTCTAACTCTCTTTAAACAGAGATTTCTATTTATTTCTTGAATGTATGAAATGACTGATAACTCCATGTAACAGCCACCAACAAACCTACAACCAACCCACTATTCCACATCCAAAATGACTACACAGAAATATATGAATTGACTGCAGCAGTCAGAAAATTTCGCTACTGAGTGAAGGACAATCAAATGCATCTGATGGTCTGCAAGCTACCTGCTGTGGAAGCTCCCAAGTGTGATATTTGTGAGGCTAAAACTCCACAATAATGTCCTCGTTGCTACATTCTATGCAGCCAGAGATTTGTAAAACTTACTTTCTTCTTTCAACAACAAAGAAATTTGGGAGGCACTCTCAAAACCTATTGTAAGGATGTTTGCATCTCAAATTTTCAAGAGGCAAGTCGTTACACCAAGCAAGGCTCCTTTAGTGTCACACATTATTACAACTCCCTTAAAGGTATATTTATAGAATTAGGTCTACATCAAGATTTGGAGATGGAGTCCCCGGCACTAAAAAGAAGTTCAAAGACATGTTGGCGAAGGATAGGGTATTTCAACTCCTAACAGGCTAATCCCGAGTACGATCGAGCTTGTGGATAAGTGGGAAGAGTTCCGTTCCTCAACCTAAATGATGACTTTGCACACATTCAAGGAGAGGAAAGCCTCAAAGAACTGATGGAGGCAAACCAGGGTCCTACAATGGAAGACACAGCACTAACCACATCTAAACTTAGTTCCAATCCAGGGACAAGAAAGCTATAGGTAAAGCCAAGCTTTGGTCTGATAACTATGAAAACCAAGGAAGACAAGGCTACGAGCTGGAAATTATATGGTAAGCAGCAAAACTAGAAGAATCCAATTAGTATTTAAGGCATCTTAGACTTCTAATACAGGCAGTTAATTAAATTCGGTGAGAAATGTCCTTTGCAATCTAAATTCTCTTTAGTACAAGGTAATCAAGAGTAAGTATGGATGATAGTCAAATGTGTAGGACCTGGGACGGGATCACTTATATGTCACTTATGCTAGTCCCGAGAAAAATATTACAAATATTTTCCTTCCATTTATTCGTCTAAAGGTAGGTAATGATCTATATCCATTTCTTGGAGGACTCTTCAAAAGGATAAAATCTTTTTTCAATCATATTTCCTCATTTGTACATCTCTCCTCACTTCATAATGTTACTATATTCAGCTTCCGTAACCTTTGATGAAGGTCCATCTCTTGGAAAAATCTCAATGATCAAGAATGCTTTCACTTGATTAATTTAATTGTTTTCTCTTCTCCTATTCCAGATGTAGGAGTTTGGACACTTGAAAATAGCAGGCTATACCAAAACAGCAGTAACGAATGACTACCTCAGGAAACAGTTATGCAGAGCAGATACCCAGTTCTAAAAGACATAACAAGTTTATAAGTACCAAAAGTTAAGAAGATAATCTAAGATATTTTTGACCATCAATACCTCAAGGAAAACTGCCTCCTTCTCAGCAGCTGTAAAATCTAGCCTGTACAAAGAAAAAAGAAATGAAACTAATCAGAAGATCCTTTTGAGCATGGCTAACAAGAAGATTAAATAGTCAATACACCATTAAAAAATCGGCCAATGCATATATCCCTAGAAAATTGATGCGATTGTAGAGAGAATCTCTGTCTCAAATTGGGAAGTTCTTTTAGTAATCTCTATTTTGTCGAAAAGCAACTCATGTCTAATGCATTACATTTGATGAGTCTCAACATCTGAGAGGAACCTATTAACTCAAATAATGTCTAAATGTACCATTGGTGGTTTCGATGCTCTTTTACACCAAAAGAAAACATGTTAAGTAATAGTAATTGCAAACTAAGCCTCTGTTTGAGCCAATTTTTTATTTTTTTTTGTGAAAAGAGATCTTTAGAGAATGTGTGGTTAAAAATCTTTTTTGGGGGATTGCTTCATTAAAACAGAATGGATCTCTCCTCCCTAACATCCAAACATCACACCCTTAGCCAGCCCCCGAACACCCCATCACCACCGACCGCTACAGTCGCCGGCGACATCACGTCGATAGGCCAACCATTCACCGGCCTTACGCCACTAAATAAGCCACATAATCAGGCGGCGGCCCTAGGTGGAAACCCTAGCACCGCCGCCCTAGCTGGAGACATAGATGCCAAGATCAGAGAAGAGGCCGGAAAACAGGGTTGTCCGTTCCAGATTCAGAAAAATTCGGCCACCTGCCTAGCAAACGCGCCTGACCGGCGTGATGCACAGGCGATTCCGGCCAGGGGGACGGAGTTGAGTGACCCACGCGCCGTCGGAACAGCGCGTGTCAGTCACGCGCGGCGGCGCGTCAGTCACGCGCCGGCGCCAGAAAACCAGGATGACGGGCAGAATGTCCCCAGTCCAGTAACGATGCCTGTTTTGCCGTCCAATATGCCGTTCTCACACAATCAGGGAAGGAAGTTAGTGGATGAATTCGATGTGGCCTTCAATCACCGTTTTCAAGTTGAGGCGAAGGAGTTTGCAATTTCTGTTACTAATCTTGGCGTTGTTAGAATGACCGAATGGGGCTCAAAGATATCGAATGCAATTAGCATGGGAAGGTTCGGTGCACGTTGGATGGTGAATATGGTGGACAAGTTGAGGGTGACTAGTAAGCATGAGGATTTCGTTTCTAGATTCAATGAGTCATCAAGAGCCTTCTTGGCACAGCGTTGTTCGAATCGCCGTGGTAGGTACTTGATGATAGCGCAGTTTGGGGATAGGCGTCGGAAGGGAGTTGTGATGGTGCCGGAAGGTGCGAATGGAGAAGGATGGGCATCAAACTAGCGGGTGTTTCAAACTGTTGTTGATTCTTTTGTTGCGAGGGATAAAGCCAAACATCGACCTGTGAATGAACATAATCGACAAGGATTGACTTATGCAGACATAACAGCAAACCTACATGCCTCGAAACATGTTAACCAGCGGAGGCAACAGCAAAAGGAGATGACTGTCAATGACAGTGTAAACGAAGGTCAGGATTGTTGTTTGAATAGGGCTGAAATTATGGCCCGTGTCCAGGAATTGAAAGGAGCGTTGGAGGAATTTATTAGGCTAGTGGGAAGTGGGTATGAAATGGGTCCCAAGAAGTTGTTATGTTGCCACATGTGTGGGGTGGGTATGGATGAGTATCGAGCAGTTGGAAAACAAGCATCGAGCTTGAATAAGAAGGAATCAGCACATAATCAAGTTAAGCAGGGAAGACTCGAAATCACTTGTAAGTCAAGTGATCGGATTGAAACGGATGAGGGACACTCTAAATATGACAAAGGTGATGTCTTAGAGGGGATGGCTATGGATGAGGTAGACACGGGGACCGATGTGGCCGAGAGGTGGTACCTTTGTCTAAAGAAGAGGACCCGAATATGGTGAACTTGGAGACAATAAAGATGGGTGCTACGGACACAGCCCCACACGATGATGGGCTTTTACTGGGTGACCAAGGGACGAGGCATGTACTGTCAAAGGATCTAGTTACCTCAAGGGTGATAGAGCATGATGTGACACCTTTGACAACAAGGGTTGCGAATACATATAATAGAAGGAACTCAAAGTCAATGAAAGTAAGTGACTTGGGGACGGAAAAAGCACTTGTGTTGTGGGTAGATGGAACCAAGAAGGGAGAAATAGAAAGTGATGTTATACAGGAGGAGGAAACAGGGGATTTGATTGGATTCGGACCTGGACACCCACCTTCGAACTGGGTTCTATAGAAAATTCAGGATTTCGGTAAGTTAATGGGCGTGTCTTGTGATGGTTATGAAAACAGATTATTACAATTATTTGAGGATTTAGAGGCCAATAGGGGACAGGAGATGAGTAAACAAGAAGGAAAACTAAGACAAAAGGGGCGATCATGAACTTAAGAGGCTCGAATGGTCAGTTAATTATGATGGCAAGGGTGGTGAGTCCAAGAATGGAGTATTGGGGAGGGATGCCGGACTGTTAAAATGATACCACGAATCATTAGCTGGAATGTAAGGGGACTTAATGAAGTTGGGAAAAGGATGGGTGTTCGACATCTGCTAAGGGGCTGGGGAGCGGATCTTGTATGCTTAAAAGAAACCAAGATGGAGTTCGTCTCGAGGCCAGTGGTCAGTAACTTATGGAGGGGACAGCATGTAGGGTATCAGTTTATGGGATCATCAGGGGTTTCTGGAGACATATTAGTCATCTGGGACACCAGAGTGCTTGAGATGGAGGAGGTGAGTGTAGGATTGTTCTCAATATCGATGTCGTTTAGAAACATTGGGGATGGATTTCAGTGGATGTTCACAGGTGTTTATGGGCCTAATACTGATGACAGTAGACGGGGCTTGTGGGATGAACTGGCTGGAATAATGGCTTGGTGGAATCTACCAACGTGTATAGGAGGTGACTTTAATGTGGTTCGATTTCCTATTGAGAGGTCGAGCAGTGGGAGACTCACGGGGGCTATGGAGGAGTTTTCAGACTTTATAAGGGAGAATATGTTAGTGGATTTGCCTATGATTGGGAGAGATTTTACCTGATCTTCTAATCGGGACCAACCGGATCTTTCTCGTATAGACAGGTTCTTGATATGCGGAGAGTGGGAGGCTAAGTATTCAGATGTCATTCAGTGAAGATTGGGGAGGGTGTACTCTGATCATTTCCCCATTATGTTAACTGGGAACAGGACAGGTGGAGGACGAAGGCCTTTTAAGTTCGAGAAAATGTGGTTGAAAGTCGAAGGTTTTAGGGAGCAAGTACAGACTTGGTGGACATCTTACGATGTAAGAGGGTCTCCTAGTTTTGTGTTGGATCGGAAGTTGAAGTCTTTGAAAAGGGATTTAAAGAAATGGAATGAGGAGGTTGTGGACAATGTGAACTGTCGTAAAATTCAGTACCTTTCGGAGATAGATGAGTTGGATAGGTAGGAGGAGAGTCGAAGGTTAGCCAGGGAGGAGAAGGATAAACATAGAGCATTAAGGGAAGAACTGGAGAGGTTGGTGGAGATGGAGAAGATTGCTTGGCGACAAAAATCTAGGGTCAATTGGTTGAAAGAAGGAGATAAATGTACTAAATTTTTTCACAGGATCGCAAATTCTAATAGGCGTAAAAATTCTATCACAGTGTTGGAAGTGGATGGGATAACTTATGAAGAACCACTCGAAATTGGAAGTCAACTGATGAATTTCTATCAGAATCTATATCGGGAGCAGTTTGAGTGGAGGCCAAAGTTGGAAGGATTGGATTTTTCTACTATCACGGAGGATGGTGCCGATTGGTTAGAGCGACCTTTTGAGGAGGATGAAATCAAGGAGGTAGTGTTTAGCATGAACGAGGATAAGGCCCCTGGATCGGATGGTTTCTCGTTCTCATTTTACAAGGCTTGTTGGGAGGTGGTGCGATCAAAAATCTTGGATGTGTTTACATATTTTTTTTTAAATGTGGCAGGTTCCAAAAAAGTTCTAATGCTACATTTGTTGTGCTGATCCCTAAGAAATCGGGAGCGACCGACATTAAGGACTTTCGCCCTATTAGCCTAGTTTGTGGGATGTATAAGATTATTGCGAAAGTTCTGGCGAATAGATTAAAGGAGGTGCTCGAAAAAGTAGTATCCAAGTTTCAAAATTCTTTCGTAAAAGGTCGCCAGATTTTGGAATCTGTGCTTATAGCGAATGAATGCATTGATTCAAGATTGCGTTTGGAAATTCCCGGGATGCTATGTAAGCTTGATATTCAGAAGGCATATGATCATATGAACTGGGGGTTCCTTTTGTATATGCTTAGGAGGTGCAGCTTTGGGGATAAGTGGTGTAAATGGATTTAGTTCTGTATTTCTACTGTTTCGTTCTCAGTTATGGTCAACGGATCGCCGGAGGGTTATTTTCAGAGTAGTAGAGGTTTGCGGCAAGGAGATCCACTATCCCCATTGCTATTTGTTATTGTGATGGAGACTTTCAGTAGGATGTTTGAAAGAGCTGTGGGAGAGGGTTTGGTAAGGGGCTTTATGGTTGGCCAATTGCAGGTGTCTCATTTGCTATTTGCAGATGACACGTTGATCTTATGCGATGCGGATGATGAACAATTCAGGAACCTACGTCGTTTGCTCCTATGTTTTGAAGCGGTGTCTGGATTAAAAATCAATTTAGGGAAATCTGAGGTTATTCTAGTAGGGGAGGTCACTAACGTGGAGGAGTTGGCTGGCATATTGGGATGTAGGGTAGCACAATTGCCCATGTCATATTTAGGGCTCCCGCTAGGGGCGCGGTTTAAAAGTACACATATTTGGAATGGGATTATGGAAAGAATGGAGAGGAGGTTAGCAGGGTGGAAGCGTATGTATCTTTCTAAGGGAGGCCGACTTACTCTTATTAAATCCACTCTCTCAAATCTCCCCACTTACTTTTTGTCATTGTTTCCTATTCCGGTCGCAGTGGCAAATAGATTAGAGAGACTTCAAAGAAAATTCTTGTGGGCAGGGCTAGGGGAGGAGAGGAAAATGCATTTGGTTAATTGGGATACTGTCTGTTTGCCTATGAGGATGGGGGGCTTGGAATGAGGAGCCTTGTTTTGTTTAATAAGGCTTTATTGGGCAAGTGGTTGTGGCGATTTGGAGTGGA
>NW_019233374.1:71683-113657 GCF_002742605.1 Olea europaea var. sylvestris
GCAAACTATAAATTATGTTTTCTGAAGACATTTATTAATTAGGAGTTGCAAGCAACAAGAAATACTCAAGGAATAAGATGGAGAACGTAAGCAGAACAATATAATTATTCTTCTTTCTTATATCTGGGCATTATTTAAATTACCAATAGCCATATTCTGTCATCCCTAAATTTGTGGTATAAGGCTTAGTTTACTGCTTGACCTTCTTATTAGTATTTATTTAATAGTGCAGTTTAATATTCTTCCAGTGTAATATCGAGAACTTAGCATTATGTTTCTTGAATTTATTTCTGTACTTGTTTATCATTTTGTACAGCACTCCTTGTTCTCATTTATGTAATTTCATCATGTGATAAATGAAATTATGTTTCTTGTTAAACAAGATATCAAGACCTTAAAGTCCAAACAAGACCATTCACCAAGACAGGGTGGGGCGGGGCAGGGGGACTTGATGCGACTCAAAATGAGTGGTTGATGTACCAGATCAAGCTTTTCTTGTAATCAGTCTCGAGAAATGACCATTCTCTAATAGCCGCATCTCTAATTGCTCCAGCAGCAAGAAATCTTGCATTTGCCAACTCAGAATTTTCTGAATCCTCAAAGCAATTATAGTAAGAAAAGAATTGCACTTCATTTTTACATAGTAAGAAATTATAATATATAATACACAAAATTCACCAAAGACAGGCTCGGATTACCATTTCCGAATGACTAAAGAACAGAAGATCAAAGTTTCTTCAGATAACATAAACCAGATAGTATTCAAGAAACTGATGCACTATATGCATGCTGATATCTATATCTTGTGTACCTTTCAAAAAAAATCTATATCTTGTGTGTTAGCATGTGAACAGCGGGGAAGGGGAAGATATCGTATAGCAATCATATTTCGAATTAAGAAATCCAATTCACACACTCATAAGCCTCTATCTCCAATCATCTAATAGAATCAAGTATACCGTGTGAAAAACAAGATTACCATACAATGATGGCATGCAAAACAAGCAAGTGCTGCATGTTGAATTCTTTGAAGTGAGTATCAGCAATTTTATAACTACATTTCCAATTCTGATACAGCACATTGATGAGCTACAATATGACACAGCCTTACTAGGAAACATCTAAATGAAACAAACAAATTATGGGCTTAAGAACATAAATGCTACACAGTTCAGATTGAAGTCTTCTAAAATCAACAAAAGAAAAATTTTCTGATGGCTAACAAGGACAAACTGAAAATACATGCCCCTTGGATTAGGACGAAATTGAAGATTACAAAAAATGGAAGTTTAATCAAAAGTCAAACAAACAGAATTGAGGGGAGCTTTTTCAGCATTAACGCATTATATATTAAGGGGTTGTTTGAGCCCCATTCTTTTTACAATGCATTTTGTAATAGTGTTATGATGGAAAATGTATGGTTAAAAATAAGAAAAAAATTTGGGTTTGCGTGTAATATTATTTTATTGAAGAATGTGTGGTTGAAATCAAATCAAATCACTGTTTAAGAAGGTATTTTAATAGGAAAATGGGGCTCAAACAAGGGCTAAATGATCTCGGAAACGATTAGGTGAAAGAAGCATGATTGATCCATCTATCTTACTAAAACTAGATTTTCTTTCTTGCCCTTGGGTTCATTTGGTGAATCGAATTAAAGAAGAAACAACTTGAGATGTAGACTTCCAGGGATTCCAAGAAGAGCCTTTCACAACCTTTTTAGAATCTCGAGCATTTGGGTTCAATCAATATTTTCTCTTCACAACCCTCCGCGCAATATAACTGTTGCAAAGGAAATTGACCAGAGCCACTTTCTAATCGAAGCCAAAATTCGTATTTTCAGGTTACCCGGACCCTGACTTTACTATAGCTAATCTCAAGCTACTGGATGTTTTTTTGACCTTCTCACAGAAATTCCCTCTTTAGCTTTTCCTAGAAACGGCCACCTTTCTCTGATTTCTTGAGATATACAATATATTGGGATGCTAGGCAGAATACATTGAATGAGTTATCTGCCACCTCCAGACAAAAAACTATCAGCAGAGTTCTATCATATTAACGAGACAGTGCAATCTTTCTTTTCAGCCATCTAATGTTGACTGAATGACTGGTTTCGACCTTTAGAGATAGGTTATCCACTACAATTTGTTACAGCAGATTGATAATTTCTCAAGTAGAGACGATCGATCATTTGTTCATTCATTGTGATGGTGTACATTGTGATGGTGTACGTTGGATTTGAAATAGTATACTTGGTTCTCAATCTATGAATTGGGTGATGCCTCGTCGTATAGAGGACGTGATATAGGCATGGCAGAGAAAACTTCGTGATAAGGATAGAAAAGTAGCATAGCACCTTATCCCGGATTGCATTGTATGATGCGTGTGGAGAGAAAGGAACAATCGCTGCTTCGAAGACCAAACAAAGACAAAAAAGCAGATAAGAGAAATATCTTACTTTACTTTGTATTCTTGGTTTAATGCTGTGGCTAGAAATCCTGTAGACGGGTTGCCTAATTTCATGTTGTTCCTTAATGGCTTAAAGTGATTGTACACCCCCCGTGTATTCTCTTTTAAGTAATAAAATTATATGACTACCTATCAAAAAAAAAAAATAATCAATTTTAGCCACATATTTTCAACCATACATTCCATCAATTTTTATTAAAATTTACCAAAAATCTTATTTAATTCTCACTAAACAGTCCCTTAGTGTTTTGATTTAATAGATTTTATTAAATATTTCCTACTTGGAATAAGATCTTTGAAACCCTATATAAAGCGGTATTTTGCATTGTAATAAAAACAACCTTGATATGAATAAAAATTAATATTTCCCCACTAAATTCTCTATAATCTCTCCCTCTTCTTCTCTCTTTCGTCCCCTCTTCTTCCTTTCTCAATCTTGTTCTTGTTCGTTGCATCCTAAGTCACTCGTAGAACAAAAGCTTAAAAATAAGTAACCTATTTGATTTACAATTAAACTAGCAAACAGCAGGCTCGGAATAATAAACTATGGCAGAATCTAGAAGCTAATAATAATTCTAATGTTGTCTGCTACTTCACATTGCCATCTCCAGTCACACTTACTAAAATATTCCTCCATCAACCACAGAAATAGCAAACATCACATGCATATTTTCATAAAACATTACCTAGAATGAATTGACATGCCTGGTATGGTCGAGGAGACTGGTTTAGTGATAATATGGTTGCCTCAGCAGCAGCTGGATTTGCATGCATCTGTATATATGTTTCGGTGCAGAACATTGCGTCCATATATGCACCCAAAAATGAAACATACTCAAGACTGGTGCATTTCAAAACTTACAGTTCAAATACAAAATAAGATAGATTATGACCCTCTCTAGCAGCATTTTTTTAATCTGTCATCCATTTATTGATGATGAATGAAAGTTGTAACATTGTTATAGATATCAAAAACATTTGCAAACTAGTGATTGCCCGGTACACAGCTTTAATAAATTTCACCATTTAGATCAAACGATATACGATTTCTTGCAGTTTCATTTTTTATATAGTTCCAGAGCTAATAGAGTTCACCATTTGACTTCATGCTCTAACATTTCTTAAAGTTTTGATTGTGCATATCGCTAACAGTTCACAATCCGATTCATTAGTAGAATTTTTGCACACTGGATCTATTAGTGAACAGAAAGTATACAAAATTTATATAATTTTTATATATATAATCGTCTAGAACTGATCAATCGGAGGATGCATCATAAAAAGTTCAGAGTAGATGGAGAGGATGAGAATCCATAATTAATAGGACATTTTAACTGAGCACATTGCATGACTTCAACGAAATATGAAAAAACAGCAAAGAAGCCGAAATTATGATGTTGAGAGTGGAATTATTGTTTTCAAACCTAGATTTACGTGCACAATAATTCCGGTTCCTAGCGCAGCAAATTGACATTTTCAGTTCATAAAATACATATATGATTAATCTGTTTTTATCACCAATACGACAAAATCAAACATCTTTCTTTACACCCGCACATTACAAAAGTTCATCATTTGTTTCGATATGTCAGTTTTACACTCCGATAAACGGGAAATATACAAATGATTTGCAAACTTTGGAATGTGAAGCAAACTATATTATAATAATTTGTCCGCTGATGCTGCCAACCGAGCAGTAAAGGCGTTTACAGATGTAAGCAATTCAAAATTGTAATGAACCTGAATAGAACTGCAGGCAAGTTCGATAGATCGCATCGTGGCTTGAAGTTGTGCCATATCTGGGGGGCCCGTATTCGGATGATAGCCGGCTTGATGCATCGTCGTCGTCGTCGCTGAACTGGGGACGGCGATGGAGAGGTGGGATGGAAATGTAAAACCGCTGAGTGATGTGTGCTGTGTAGGGTGGTGTGGCGAAAATACGAAGGTGCCCTTCACAAATATCCTATAGGCGCCCTTATAAAAGTATTTTCTTTCCAAAAGCCCAACAAAACTGTCTAGGAGAAATTGGACGTCACCACGAAAATAAATTTTAGCAAAAAGAAGCTATTCTGTAAAGGAATAAGTAGCTTGAAAATTAATTAGATGCATCCAAACATGCTCTTATTATTAAAGTAAGCTTTAGCTTATAATGTCGTGGGCACCTTCTCATTTTTATGTTTTCTAATATCGTGTTGAGGGTCGATCACCTCGTTTGTATTCAATTTCAGTATCCATCGTGTGAACTTAAATTTCCAACACCTCTATAATAGAAGCACTGTGACATTGCTTCTCGTGCAAAGAATGTGGCAAGACCAACATGTGGGGATTTGTTGGCAAGGGAGTTAGAAGAAAAACGTAAAATAAAAGTGGGTTAAAAATTCAAATGGTCATTGAACTTTACACAATGTTTTTCGTTGATGATTAAACTTTAAAAGTTTTTTGAATAGTAACTTATCAAATCGTTATTATATCGATCATTAGACTTTAAAAGTTTATCAAATAATTTTTTTAACTCACCGTTGAAAAATTCAACTTACTCACTGACATGACAAATGAAAAATACTTACATTTCATATTATTATAGTTAGTTGACGACAAATTAGTCAAAAAAATTGTTTATAAAAAAATGTGAATAATGGGAAAATGTAATAAATATAATATACTAAGAGTTTGTCTAAGCCTTATTTGTTAGGATAATTGAAATTGTAACAGTGATTTTTTGGAAAATGTAGGTTAAAAAGTAGGGGGAAAGCGTTAGGTTTACGTGTAAAATTATTTAATTAAGATGGTATGTGATTAAAAATAAACATGAGGAAAATATGAATTTCAAAATAATGGAGCTCAATTATGTTTAACTGAAAATTCTGATAAACAAGAGAAAATAAGCAAATGTTAAAATTCAATTACATTTTCTATTAACACTTTTAGTAGGTTGAAACACGTTTTTGATTGATTTCAACCAATAACAATAATGTTTCATGTTGGCATTTTTATTTGTTACGTCAGTGGGTCCATTGAATATTAAAAAGTGAGAGTCACTGAAAGACGAACGGATTAATGATTTCAAAATTCAATCATCATCCTAAAAGATTTTAAAGTTTAATGATCAATGGAATGATAATTTAATAAAATGTGGTGACCATCCGAAATTTTTTTAAGATTAATGACCAATAGAATATTATTGGATAAGTCGGTGGACATTCAAGAAACTTTTACAGTCCCATATAAAACATTGTACAAATATCAATGGCCATTTAGGATTTTTAACCCAATAAAAGTTGTTGTAATGAATCACGGATGAAGGTTAATAACAACGGATTAAAGTTTTAATGTTCTTTTGCCGACCATAGCGAGTGTATAATACAGTAAGCCCCTGTTTGAGCCTCATTATTTGAAAAAAAAAATGTTTTTAAACAGTGTTTTGACATCTTTTAAACAAAACATTTTTTAATAAAATAATATATCACGCAAATTCAATTTTTTTTATTTTTTAACCACACATTTTCCATCAATACACTATTCAAAAATTTATTATTATAAAAATAATGAGGCTCAAACAAGTGCTAAATCTCTCTATATTGATATTTTTGTCTCAACTTAGGTGAATTATGAACAAAAATAAACTCGATATCGTAATAAGTTATAATTTTTTTAGGTCGCCTTCTAAGGAACTTGTCTTCACATACTAATAATTGCCTGTGAGATAAAATAAATTATTTATCTAAAGTTGAAATCTAGGTAATTATCGATTGTGTAATTTATACTCATAATTAATTATCTTTGAACAATTCAATAGAGTAAATTCTAACTATCCAACAAACTACCGGACTATCGAACACATAATCAAAATATCATAGTAATATTAAATTCAAAAAATGATCATGCCATACAACGTCGTAAACTCTAAGGGAAGCATCCACGGACCTATATTATGAGTAAATAATCCAATATAGAAGAAGGATACGATCATCTTGTATTTTTGGTATTTCAATTATTTATTGACTACATGTTTGAGAACCACTATTTGAAAATTCTTTTTTTTTTTTTTTACATACTCATTTTCAACCACACGTTAATATAATAAAATGTTCTATACGTAAATTTAAACATTTTTTAAGTTTTTAACCACACATTCTCGTAAAAATTGCCATTCAAAATATTATTTTCCCAAATAATAGCTATCAAATGGGGGCTAATTATTTACTAAAAGACTAAAAATAACTAACGTTGAAATAGAAAAACAATTTCAAAGTGTACGTACCAAGTCAAAGTGGAAGATTTTTCAAAAGGAGTGGTTGATTGAAAAATTATATTGTAAAGTATCTTGTGTTGATGATGAAAATAAATTATTTGATATGGTTAAAGATATATTGGATGGAGATCGACATACAAAACCACATTTCACTAGTCGTTGAGGTGACTAGAGAAACAAGGTATTGTTAGAAGTAAGAGATAATTTATGCAAAAAAAATTTTATAAGTTATTTTGAAACTAAATATCTATAAAGTTTCGACAAAGTATATCTTAGCACATTGGAGGAAAGATTAAGCGCTCGTTTGGCCCCTTTATTTCACATTATAATGAAAGGAATAGTAATTTGTTGGAGAATGTATAATAAAAAAAAAGAAAATTATTTGATTTACGTGTAATATTATTTCATTAAACACCGTGTTTATTTGATAAAGAAGAGAAAAAAATGAATTATAATTTAATGGAGGTCAAAGGGAGGACTTAAAAGGTCTTACAACAAGATGAAAGTTATGTATAATAATTGGAAAGGCAATCAAGAGGTCAACGTTATCTTAAGTTGCAAAAGAAATTAGATGAAAGTTGCTAACTTGATTGTCCTTTTCGATGAGAATTGTATAGTACTATGGAACAATTGATTTCAGTGAAAAAAAAAAATAAAGAGAAATTAATCAATTTTTGAGGAGTTTTTTTTTTTTTTTTAATTTACAGGTGCCAATGCCATTTGAGTTACAACTAATATTGATTACTGTGATAATGTTGGTGACTTTTGTATAATTTTTGGTCAAAGCAATGGATTTTGTAGTCCTTTTGGTTGTTCGAAGACGCGGACGTTCAAACAAGAAAACAGTGTCTCCAATACAGAAAAGTTTCGTACTAAGAGAAACAAGAAGACAAAAAGTCAAAGAAAGAGAGAAAATAAATTGAGTTACATGATTACACATGATCTTTTACTTTTATTTAAAAATGACAATTTACTTAAACATGTTAAATTTATCATAATTTTTATCTACTTTCAATCTCCAACAATCGAACAAGTTGTTTGCATGCTCATTGGGATTGCCACGCAAAAAAATTTCGATATTCGAGCAATTTTTATATAATTTTGATATTCTCTAATTATGTATTACTCCGATGATAAATTTGTAAGTTTATTTCACTTTACCGCCCAAGAGCACGAAAAACAAGCATATACACTTTATAAATTCATGTTATTGAAATGACAAGCTTCCAACAGCGCATATCTTACTTTAAATACTTGTCATCTTCACTTTAGACCTCAAATTTTACCAATTTCCCTATTCAATGCTCGAGTACTCTCGTTCGATTAATTCACAATTCCATGGTAACTTTTTTGCCTTAGGCCATGACATACATTTTCAAAATCCATTTGTGCTGAAATGAATATGGCACTGTATAATTTTGAATCAGGTAAAAGTACATACCACTTAATTATTGTATAGGCCTTTGCATTTACGCGAATGATCAACATTTTATGCTCAACTTACACTAATGAATTTTTAAATTTGCAGACGATGGGACAAGCTATGCAAATATTAACGATTTGGTTAATGAGACAATTTTTTTTGGAGGCTTTGGGTAAGTCTTTTTTCGTTTAGATAAAAATTATATTTTTAGTAGATTTTGATAAAAGGAAAATTTCAAATTCAAGAGATTAAGTATCACTTATTTCAAGACCCAACTTTTTGAACTCTGACAAGGGCATTAAGTTTATGCTAACTTCAAAGTCACATAGTGCCCTATCAAATGTGATACCACCAATATTGCACGGGATGTTGAAGCTACTCGGATCTTTCAATTTGTGAGGGAGCTTCTTCGGAAATATAGCACTACACTCCTCTGTTAGCTTAACAGTCTCAAATTCCTTTAACTTTCTCTTCTTTGATATCACTTCCTTTAAGAACTTGGCATAGTTAGGCATTTGGGCCAAGGTTTCTGCAAAGAGAATGTTGATGTGGATTTTCTTGAAGACCTCCAGAAACTTTGCGAATTTTTCATCAAACTCCTTCTTCAAATACCTTTGCCGGAATGGTAGTAGGGGCTTCAAGATAGGTGGGTTGTCCGGAAATGAAATTGAGTAAAGCTTATAAATCTTCTTTGTTGCCTTGCCTCAATTTTCTGCCCTTCAGTCTGCTTTTCCCTTACAAGAATGGGATCCAATGTAGGTACCCCAACCTCTCTAAGCTTGCGTTCTTCAACTGCTTTACCGCCTCTTAGGGTGATAGCATTGCAGTGTTCCCGTGAGTTAACCTCTGTGTCACTGAAAAATTGTCCTTTTTGTTGAGACTGTATTGCAATTGCTATCTGACCAATCTGTACCTCCAAATTCTTCATTGTAGCCCCCAAGTTGGTCATATGTGTCTCAATGCTGTCAAGTCTTGCGTCATCTTTGTTGAACCTCAATCTGGTCTCCGAAATGAAGGTTCCTAAAATATCTTCCAATGATGGCTTTCGCTCAAACGCTTGATTATTGAACCCCTGATAGTAGTTGTTTCCTGAGTAGTTTCCCTTTTGATTGAAATTCTGATCGTTCACATGCTGAAGTTGTTCATTCTCCCTTTCAACTTTTTGGTATGCAGTGGATGTAGTCATAATAGATTTTGATTTCCTTTGTGATCCATGTGAAGTCAATACAACTATTTGATTAGTGAGAGATGACATTTGAGCTGCAAGGGCGGTTATAGGATCTACTTCATAAAGGCCGGCAACTTTCTTTGCACTTGAACTCTCACTTGGCCATTGATAGCTATTAGTAGCTATCTCATCCAATAATGCATAAGCCTCATTTAGAGTTTTGGATAATAGTGCACCCCCTGCTGCAGAATCTACCACTATCCGTGTCTGACCATTCAAACCGTTGTAGAAGGTTTGTATCTGCAACCAATCAGGGTAACCATGCTAAGGACATCTTCTGAATAGATCTTTATATCTCTCCCATGCCTTATAAAATGGTTCAAAGTCTAATTGTCAAAACTGTCCAATTTCACTCCGTAATTGCGCTGCCTTCAAAGGTGAAAAGAATTTTGTAAGAAACTTCTACGCTAACCCCTCTCAAGTTGTGATGGATCCATACGGCAATGATTGGAACTATGTCTTGGCTTTGTCTCTTAGGGAAAAGGAAAATAGGAGGAGTTGGATTGCATCTTCAGTAACACCATTCATTTTCACTGTATCACAGATCTCCAGAAAGGACCCCAAATGAGCATTTGGGTCTTCTGTTGGAGCTCCCCCAAACTGATTCTGCTGCACCATGTGTATAAGTCCTGGTTTTAGTTCGAAATTGTTTGTAGCAATTGCTGGGCGTGCGATGCCAGAATAGTTGTCATTGACAATCGGTCTTATGTAGTCTCGAATAGCCCTTTGTTAGTTATCCTCATTGGCTACTCTAGCATCCTGTTCTGCCATTGCTTCCCGTTCGTTTCTTTGTATGCCTCTGAGAATGCGAAATGTACGTTCTGGTTCAGGATCAACAGGTAGTAGGTCTAGATTTCTCGCCCTTCGCATAAACAACTGAAAATAACTCCAAGGAAGCCCTTAAAGATAGACACAAAAATGAATAAAATAAAAATTACGATAGAAATAAAAATCTAAAGTAAAATGAAAGCTAATTAGTAATAATATCAATTGAATTCAAATAAATCAATCCCTGGCAACGGCTCAAAAAACTTGTCACGCGATTTATGCAACATGATTTTTAAACCGCAAGTGTACGGTGTCAAGTTTTGTATTATAGTAAAGAAGTTAGGATGTCGAACCCACAGGGATTGATATTCGAATCAATTGAGTACTATAATTATTTTATCTTTCCCTTTATTTAGACGATCAAATTTTAAGTCAATGTTTTTATGCTAAATTAAAATTAAATAAGATGAACGATGCAAGTAAACGAAGGCAAATTATGAAGTTTCTTATCAAATTATGAATGCCTAGGGAATGATTTCACCGTACATTCGACAATATTTTTCAACCGTATAATTATTTCTATCAATCTTTCCAAAATTTATAGGCAAGAACGCTAAAATGATCCTATTTCCCTCTCTCGAGCACCAAATAAAATTTATTTTTATATATTAATTCCAATATCTCTATTGCGAATTAAAAATATAAAAATTATCAAGCACTTGGTTCTTAATTAAAACAAGTCTCAAAGATTCACACTTTCTCTTGAAACCTACGAAATCAAGGTTATGTTGTCTTAAATCACGCTTAAATTTGCCTCTCTTGAGCACCAAAATTTAGAACATAAAATCAGTCAGTTGAAAGCATTGCACACAAACAACATAAATAAATAAAAAGAAAAGATCAATTGAAATAATTATAACGAAATCCAAACATGTTTCGAGTAGGCTACATCATCCCTAGAATAATTGTTTAGTTCATAATTAAGAAAATCGACATAAATAAATTAATAAGAAAGAACATAGAAAAGAAAAGGAATAGAAAAACTCGTTTTTGCCGCTCGATTTCTTCTTTCATTGTTGCCATATTCTCTCAATTAACTTCCTTTTCTTTAATTGTATTGACCAGCCATGGGTTTGTCTCCAGATTTTTGCAATTGGCCGGCTAAACTCCTCTTTCTAGTCACGTGTTCTTGCCGGCTGCTTCCAATTTTCCTTGCTCGTTCTCCCTCTCTTAATTAGGTTTTTTAGGTAGTATTTATAGTCTCCTCAAGTGTTGGACAATTCTGGGTTGGGATGGGCCGAGAAAGAAATCCAAAAATATCAAAATACGTTTCCCCGCATAGCCTTTACTATCAAGTTCAGCTTCATTGGCGCCATGGCACCCGGTTCGGGTGGAAAATTCTTTCAGCGCGTCTTTCAATATTTTTAGCATAACTTTCTCGTCTGATGTCCAATTGAGGTGATTCAAAGCTCGTTAGAAAGCTAACTCAAAGGGGCACAAATTTTCTTCAGATATTATTCTCTACTTCGATCGTTTGCTATGTTAAAAACGAGTCTCAATGTGAGGCTAAAATTTCAGAGCACAACTTTTCAGTTAGAAATTGATTTGTGATCATATTTTGATCAAATTTGATCCCTTTGACATCTTTTTTTTCATCCAATTGACTCCTAGCATGCTCGGATCTTCATTGCGAGGTTCAACACAACTTTTCAATATTTGCATTTTAGTCCCCGAACTTTGGATCTCTTACAATTTAGTAATTTTCTCCAATTTCGCCAACTTTTGCTTATTTCTTTCAATTTCATCAACCTACATCACAACACAAAACACACACAATAAAAAGCTCTAAAACACTCTCAAGAGTAACAAAATAACAAATTAGGTAGCATAAATATTATGAGTGTAGAGCACTCATGAGCAAACTGTATTACATTTAACTATGAACAAAATTAAGTAAATTTCATTATATTCTAATCATGAGATAAGATATTCAACAAGTTGACTTGTTTAACTTGTATAAGTCGTCTAAAATGTTCCAAGTCTTATTGAATCGTTTTAGAGTGAAATCAAGGCCCGTGACTTAAAACGACATGATACTAATGAAAAGATTAGGTGTCGTTTCAACTATTTTTGTATTCATTTCACTTTATGTTCACTCGTATCCTTATAAAATGAATGAATGCAAGTTTTTACTACATTTGAATATCGAGAACCCAAAATTTAAAACGCTACCATTTTAAATTATTGGGTGTTATTTCAACTAATTTCATATCCGCTTTACTTTATTTTCCCTCGTATGAACATGACAATTAGCGAATGGAAGTTTTCATTACATTTGAACCTGAGTAACGATATAAAGTTCACATGATAGTGACCAACAATATTGTTTCATAAGAAAATTACAATAGATTTTACTGTGAACGAAGATAAGGGACTCCAATTTCGTTATATTTGTTTAGCTTGTAAAAGCACGTTATCGTCAACACATTAATTCAAATTATAGCAAGTCACTTTATAATCTGGTTGGAAACTACACTACACCTGATAATAAAAAAAAACGTTAGTAGCAAGTGTGGTATGCAACAAAGAGCACGTGCAGTTGTTCAATGTGTAACATTATTTTACTAGTTTAACTCAAAAAGGCATCTGATCATTTTAAATGTATGAGTGACGTTTCTACTCATTTCGTGTTCGTTTTGGTTTATTCATGCCTGTAACCATTTTAAAGTTTAAGAATGAAAGTTTTAACTACATTTCATCAACACGTTGGTTCAAACTATAGCAAGTCATTCTATAATCGGTTAGAAAATATACTACACTACACCACACTTGACAATAAAGAAAAATGTAAGTCGCAAGTATGGTATGCAAACATAACATGTGTAGTTGTTCAATGTGTACAAGACATGTATGATGTTTCAAATACTATTTTACTAGTTTTGGAATGAAATCGATACCTCTTGACTCAACAAGGTGTTTGGTCATTTTAAATGTATGAGTGATGTTTCTACTCGTTTCATGTTTATTTTGATTTATTCATGCATGTAACCACTTGAAAGTTTAAGGATGAAAATTTTAACTATATTTCGTCGACACATTGATTTAAACTATAGCGAATCCCACTATAATTAGAATGAAAACTACACTACACTACACTTAGACAATAAAAAAAATGTAAGTAGAAAGTGTGGTATACAAAATATAGTACGTGTAGTCGTTCAATGTGTACAAGTCATTTATGATGTTTCAAATATCGTTTTACTAATTTCGGACTGAAATTGATATCTCGTGACCCAAAACAGCATCTGGTCGTTCTAAACGTATGGTTGTCGTTTAGGGTTTAGGGTTTCGGGCTTGGGTATATGGTTTAAATGTATGGTTGCATTTATAGTATTGGATGATATTCCGAACATTAATTTATTAGTTTTAGAGTGAAATCGAGACTTTTTTACTCAAATGGCATATTGTCGTTTTACTCGTAGGGGTGCCATTTAGGGTATAGGATATAAAAAATATCGAATATGTAATCATTCAACATGTATAAGGGAAATTCTAACCCTACTACTCAGAACGACATGTGATCATTTTACAAATATGACTGTCGTTTAGGGTATATAGAAATCGTTCAAGGTATATAAAACATAAAACATTTCGAAACTGAAATCAATTTACTACCTAAAATGGCACATGAAATTTTGAACAATACGTTGAATATATAGTTCACACAAACGTGAAATCGAGATTCTATTGCCCAAAACGATATGTAATCGTTTTAAATGTATGTGTATCATTTATACTAATTTCGTGTTCATTTTCACTTGTTAGCACTTGAAAGTGTAAGGATGAGAATTTTGACTAGATTTTGATCTCGCGATCTACACAAAGTTCAAACGATAGTGAGTAACATAATATATTTGTTTGGAAATTACACCACACTTGACAACGAACGAAAAATATATTACATATATTCGTTCAAAAATACAGGTCTTCTATCACGTTCCAAACATTCATTCACTACTTTAGCGTGAAATCGAGACCCTGTAATCCAAAATGATATATAGTAATTTTAAATGCATGGGGTGTCGTATATACTAATATCGTGTCCATTTTCACTTGTGTAATAGCGTGTGCAATCGCAACTCTTTGCTTTTGCCCATCAAAAAGTTGAACACGTCGCTCACCAACTTTAGTGGAATAGTCCTCCGAAAGGGCACCGATGAAACTGTGCATTAGTGAGCTTCGTAGCTTCTATAATCTCCTTTTTTGGCTCCCTCTTAACCATAAGAATGTTTTCGGATTAATGTGGCCAAAAAAGTCGGCTCTTGTCGGACCAATTTGACGTGCTTCCTTAAAGATTTGAGCTTCCGTTTCTTGATGTCTTTGCCCGTGTAAGTTTTACAGTATCATTAACATCAGATAATAATTTGGAGACTTAAGTGTGTGTTTTGCAAAAAATGATTGAATACTACTAGATAATATTGTCATAAATATGCTGGTCAGAGTGAACATAAACGAAGAATCTTACCGATATGCTTAATGTTTCAATCCACTTCTACATCACGGACTAAAATTTTAGGCAACAGAATACTTTAAAGAATAGCAACACCAGCATAAATAAGATAAGATGAAGTAAAATAGTTCTAAAGTAACACCTACAAAATATTCCCGTTTAAACTTTGAATAAGCTACTACTGAAGCACTTAGCACCGAATTTAACCAAAAATAAATGTCAAAAGCAAGAAAGAATGATTTAGCGATAGGTGTACTACTAGGTTTAACAGAAAATTACCAAACTTAAAAAATATAGAAAACGCCTATCTACAAATCAACAAACCAATGAAATAGTTGACCAATGAAATGTTGTGTGAAATGAGAACTATGATTCAAGTCACTTACTGGTACATCGTTGATCAGACATGAGTCACGGGCAAAGCAGAGAATTTCCTTATATCTTTATTTTAGTATATGGACTATTAACACCTCTAATTTGTAGAATCAATGAAAACAACATGGCATCCTTAGCATCCCTTTCATGGGCCTTGAATGCATTTAGTCAAAAGTTGCTTTATTTTGTAATTAAACATGGTCATTGTCATTAGATTATATCAAAGCACGTGAGCCATTCGATATTGCAAGACATGGCTTTTAGGTAATAAAATAAAAAAATCGCTAAATGTTACACTGTGTTGTTAAAGGAAAAGAAGAGAGAAGTTCCCACTTGATGATAATGGAAGTAGATCCCTTGGTACCAACTACCAAGTGCAAGAGATAATTGTCATCTACCTACTGACTAAATACATACTCTTGCAAAAGTAAATTTTCAAATAAGGGAACACGAGAGAAAAAAGATTGTGTATAGGCTCTCAAATCAAAAGCCAAAATCAACGTGGACCTTATGTTTAGGAAATTAAGCTAAAGCTCGCACCATCAAATATGAACCGCCTTCAAAGGGCTTAGTGAATGAATCAATCAGATTTTCAAAATCCTTTTGTTTTATTACAACAAAATTAAACAACTAATTAAAAATTAATTCCATAGAGCCAAGTGAACAAATCAAATGCAACAGGCGGTGAAACATAACTTATAGAGTTGGTTAGTAATAGTAGCGCCAACGACTTCAGTGTAAAAGACAATTACATAAATAGTGACAAGATGGGTGAATGATTTTGATCGTTTGTATGACTAAGTCATGTCCAAAAGAATCGTCTTTTTCTACTTTGTGTGCAAATAATCTGTGTATTTCCTTCAAAGACACCTCGCCACTTTCAAATCATCCCCACAACTATTTTTTACTGATTCCGAGTTACAACAACATATTTATTATCAATTATAGTAACCCAATGGAAAAGATTATGAAGAAAAAAGATAAACAAAGTTCCATCAATCACTTGTGAATTTCAACAAATAGGTCATAACTCCCTTCAATGTAATTTCTCCAAATCACAACATACAAACTCAAAATGCAATAAATTTCTCAGAGTATTATATTATGATCAGAAGAATGAACAACAAGGTACAAGGGAAATTACTTGTTCGTCGATGCAAGTGACAAATGTAATTGGAAAATTGTTTACTTGAATAGGTTGTTCGCAACTGTGGTTGTTCGCGACGAAGTTGCTCGAGATGATGGTAACGTTTGAAATAGAAGAATAATTGCATACAAATTTAATCTCATTTAGATAAAGAAGATAAAGAAGTATAACTATTAAAAATGGGAAGAAAAAGAAACAATGATTGGTTAGAAGGGTTTCTACATTTCAAAGAAGAGATCAATTTGGGAAAGGGAAGGAGAAATTTTCTATGTAGAATGAATGAGGGTAATTTGGGTAGTTTGTTAATATTAATTTAAAATATTTATTTTAAAACTTTTATTCTGATCAAAGACTATATTTGCAAATTATATCATGAAACAGGCTATTTCAACCAATTTCCACAATATAAAACATGTAACTCCTGTTTGAGCTATGATAAAAATAGATTTTTGAGAAAAATATGTTTTAAAATAACGATTTTTTTTTTTGTAGAATATATAAGAAAACGTTTTAAATTTATATGTCATATTAATTTTATTAAATAATATGGTTGGAAAAACATACATTTTTAAGATCTTTCACTATCACTAGGTGTCACGTTCGAGTCAAGTGCCAAAATACAACAGATCCACAATCGTCCCGTCAGAGATTCAGGCGGACCATCACACTATAATCAAAATCCATCGTTATCGTTTCATTGCGCACTTTTCTCCTCCCTCTCGCACACACAGAGACGCTCGCTTCTGCTTTCAAGGGTTTCTGATCTCTTTATTCATCTCTTCTCTCCGACCTTAGGTTCAATCGAATTCTAGGGTTTTCGTGATTATACAAATTATTTATTAGCACAAATCTCTAATTTTTTGTGCTTCTACTGTTCGGAATCTGTGAAGATCTTTGAAATTCGAAGTCGGGGGCATTATTTTGTACTTGATGATTCAAGAATCGTTTAGAGATCTCAGAATTTTGAGTTATTGTTATCATTTAAGGAGTTGAGGGAAATTATGGATATGGATTTCCATGGGGATGTAGCGAGTCTCGATGCGGAACTGTTGCAGCTTCAGGAGGTGTCTCCTTTGGCAATCAAAGCCAATCCTTCTATCGCTGAGAAGCTTTTTGATCAGTGGCTTTCGCTTCCCGAATCCAATTCTTTGGTAACGTTGTTGTTTGTTGTATTTAAATATTTTATATTACACTTGGCCGCTGACTGTGTAAAATAAGTATACGTCAGCTGCTTACCACTGATTGGACATTCATTTTTGTGCTTTCCTTTACATGGCACCTTTTTTTGCTCAAATGTTTGCTGTATTAGGATAATGTTTGAGGAAGTACTTTGATTAAAAGACGAATAGAATGTTGTATGAAATGCCAGTTAGGTGGAACGCTCTGAGTATAAGGGAAATTACCAACAACATGAAGAGAAAACTTTGGGCTTTCAGGATGTAAAATCTTTTTAATTTTAATTTTTTTGGAAACCACTGGTGTTATCCTGTGTATTTCAAGAACTTATTTTTTTAGAAGGCGTGAAAGAAAATATGTACCAATCAGAGTACCACAAGCAAAGAGAATGACAATAAAGGTAATTCGAAATCATGTCAATGATCGGCATCTTGCCAACACCTCAGCTTCTAGGCGTGAAAGAAAATATGTACCAATCAGAGTACCACAAGCAAAGAGAATGACAATAAAGGTAATTCGAAATCATGTCAATGATCGGCATCTTGCCAACACCTCAGCTTCTAAGTTTTGGTCCAGAAGAGACCTGGAATAGATGATGCATAGGGATCTAGGAATCCACTAGCCCATTAACCATTGAAGAGATACAACCATTCTCACTCCCGGGCTATGACAGATATGAAGGTCAAATCATGAAGTTTTATGAAGAGGATCGATGAAGAGTTAAAAACCATATATTACTGATGAACTTTCTTGATATCTTCCGCATGAATATCTGGTTTTGCATCATCCTTTCATGTGATGAATCGCAATAGCTATGGTAGGGGCAAGAATATCGCTAGTTGATGTCACGAAGGGGAGGGGAAAAGTATTGCGGACACCCTTCACGGAGATGAAATATCTCGACTCCTCTTTGCTGTTTAGTAGGACAAAACTAGGAGGGCGAAAGGCAAGGAGAAATGTCGTTTTACTTCGATACTCCTATATTGCCAGTAATATTATTTTTTTGCATTTAGTTGTTATTTTATTCTCCTTTTCAATTTTTATCTCAACTCTTTAATAATACAGAATATTGCATAAGACCAACGGATTCTCTCACCTTTTCTGTCTTTTCCTTCCTCCCCCCTTCTCATCTAATGAGGAATTGAGGCTCCTCCTCCTTATTTAACTTTCTCCCTAATCCTCCTTACCACTACCAGAATTTAAGTGATGTTCTACATTATTGTTTGTGAGTATGGAAATAATGTGCCAGTGAATTTAGTTTGAGCAACTATGGAGTTCCGGATATGCTGGTGTAGATGCCATATGTAAGAAATGATACTCTTGTAACATCTCGCTCTGAGTGAATTCATTCTGTACTTGTTTCTCTTTATTGTAGGTTTTATTCATAATGAGCCAATTCTTGAATTGGATTTATGATTCTATCTTTTCATCTAGTAAATATAGATCTATTAATTATGCAGTTGCTGGATTGATGCAGATGGCACCTTTAAAGTCTTCCGTCTATATTATTTGAAATTATTAACCTCAGCTTATGATTATTCGACTCCACTTATATTTGGTCCAATAATTAGGAAATCAACCTATCTTTTATTCTATTGCATTTGCATATCCCTGTTGCTCAAAGTTAGTGAAATTGTGTTAGAAACTAATATAGGTTACAACCTAATATAAGATTATACTTTGTCTTCCACTATTTGTAAGGAGAGGCCAATTTACTGTTTTTTTTCTTCCAAGTTTTTCCAGATTATGTGACTTTCTTTCTCATTTTAGCTGAAATACATAAAAGACCTAACTTACGACTATCTGCAAATTATAGGTAAAATCGTTGCTTAGTAATGTGAAGGGAGGTGGTCCCTTGAATGTCTCTGGGACATCATCTAGTACACATGCCGTTACAAGCAATTCTTTGCCTTCTATGTTTCCCGCTGGCAGTACACCACCACTTTCGCCAAGGAGTTTGTCTGGTTCCCCTCGGTTCATGAAGCAGAGGGTAGGGCCATCTGCTCTTAGCTCGCCACTGAAATTAGTGAATGAACCTGTGAAAGAGCTTATACCTCAGGTTCGAATTATGAATCTTTTGAAAATATAGTGCCAATTTGCTCTAGATTTTTTCACCTTTTGAGTGCTGTTTTCGTTTGAATTTGGTTCTAAGATCGATAATTGATTATACTGATGGAGAACACACAGTTCTTTTTTCAAAATGGTCGTCCACCGCCAAATGAATTGAAAGAACGGTGCTTGTTCAGAATCAATCAGTTTTTTTATGGTCATGCAGATGGGCTCCTGATGCATGGTGAGAGTTTCAACTTAATTCAATACTTGAAGGTTTAGTTGCTTATTGTATTACAATTGCACCAAAACCTATAAATAAATTTCGTTATTATATTATCTGTTTTTCAGTATGAAACTTAGAACAATATAATTAAATTATATGAGAATCAGTAGGCTGTTTGTGCTAATATTTTCATGGAATGCCAGAATTTAAACCGGTTACCAGGGAAATCTGCAAGCTCCCATCATTCTTCTCCACTGCACTTTTTAGAAAGATTGATGTCAATTGCGCCGGCATTGTGACCAGGTAAACATTATGTCACGCGGCATAATTTATTTAAGACTTAGCCCCTTGTCTACGTTTTCGTCTACCTTAAATTGGGAAATTATGGATTCACAAAGTTCATACTCGTTAAATTTTATGCCTGAAATGTCCTGGTCAGAATAATATTTACTTTATGATTTTACTTTATTATTTTTATTGTTATCACGTAAAGTATCTACGGATTCTCGATAAAGGTGATACTCGGTTTGCATAACTTGTGTAGTAGTATTCTGTGCGCAACCTGTCCTCTAAAAATTTGTGAATGCTATTATTGTACAATTGTGGCAAGTTGATCTTGTTTTAGTTTGAGTTTATTTTTCTGGGCTTATTTGGGATTTACTCGTCTTTGCATTGCATTGTGCAAATTTTGATTCTCTGGTATGGTACATGGTAGATGCTCTTTCTCTCATAGTATGAAAAACCTGTTATCTTTTGAAGAATCAAATTTGCTTGTGATGGAATTTTAGCCTTTTAGAGTTATTTTCTAGTGACTTGTACAGCAGAATCTAGGTATCATTATCCATTTCTGATGTGCTCAGCATGCATGTGTGTTTGCCTTGTGTTAATTAGCATTTACTTCTCAGTAGAACAGCCAATTTTCTTCATTAGTAACAAAATCCTGTAATTTTTGGAAAATTTAAATTTATTGTGGTAGGATTTTAGGCATTATGATGAGTATGTGAATGGCTTGGGAGTGCAGCTTGTTACTTGTTGATGGATGTTGCCGAAAGTGCGGTCACATATCTCAGCGTTGCATGAGTTGTAAATTTTTGTTGTTTAGTTTTTGCCTACATTTAAAGTAGTTCAGAAAAAAGTTGTCCTTTGACAAGGACGAGGGGAAATGAAATTGAGGGGTTGGTGGGTGAATGTGGTTGGGGGACGAGAATGGGACTCTCGAAAGAACCAGCTATCTTCACGTGAAATTATCTAATAGAATAACTCACAAGCAAGTCTTTTATTAGGAATTAGCCATCCAAATGCTCGTGTTTTTCCTGCCCTTCTTATCTTTATTGGATTCCTCATTCAATTGGAGCTTGGCCTCAAAGATGAGGAAATGTTGGGGACTGCTTGTCTATTCAATGACATTAATGTCCTTTTATGACTTCTTATCAGAATTTGATCTATATTTTAGTTCTTTTATAATGTGTTACGAGTTCAGAATATTGGAAATTGTGGGAGAAAAGAAATATTTTACCCAACTTAACTGAAAAAATTTGAAGACAGAGATGGCTATGTATTTTAACTTATACTAGGTAAGGTAATGTGGAAACAACATGAATCATTCTCACCTAAAAGGTAACAAGGCCTCAAACAGTTTTCCTGCAGTTTAAAGGTTGAAAGATATGATTTTAAAACTACTTAGGAGCTTAAATATCTTGCTCTTAATAGAAGATACGAAAACTTCCTCTAAATATGTTATTGACTCTTCCTTATCTTCTTTACAAAATCAATGAGAATGAGTCGGAAACGTCATGAATCTTTAGATTTAGTTCATTAGCTGATGTGGGACCTAGGTTAGCATGCTACCTTTTTCCTCAGCAGCTAACGTTTAGATAATTGACATATTTTCTAAGATTATGTTAGGATCATATTTGATTTTGTAAGGTTAGTATCATAGTCCTCTCTTTGTGATAATAAGACTGATATATGATAGTCATTTTCCTTGTTACATTTAAGGTATAACTTTGCTTAGTGTCTTTCAATTATCATTTTTTAAAAAGGTTTAATTGAATACTGATGTTTTATCTCTGCGAGGTGAGACATAATACTTGGGGCTCTTTGAGGCATATGCCTCAAGACAGGCCAATAGAATAATTCAAAATAATATAAAAATACTAAAATATGCTCATAATAAATCATTCCTAAAAAATCCATCATAAAACAAATGAATAAATTTAATGTCTAACTTGCACATAAATATAAATAAAATAACAAAACAGAATTAATAAATTCTCAGATTAGTTATTATGTAACAGAATGAAAATGAATTAAAATCTATTACTAGAAGTAGAAACAACTCAGAAATTTCTTATATCATCAATACTAATACGAACTACCAATGTGCATACAGGGAGGCATTTGTTGATTATTGGATCAATGGCAATATGTTGACCAAAGATATAGCAACCCAGATTTATATGCTCTTGAAGCAGCCAGATTTCAAATACTTGACTCAGGTCATATGACTACTGACAATTTTTTTCTTTGGATAGAAACTTTAATCAGTCATTGTTTACTTTTCTTTCTTACATTTGCAATTCTGATGACCTTGACAATAGGATGACTTCAAACCTGTGCTTCGAGAACTTTTGGCAACTCATCCAGGTTTGGAATTCTTACACAGCACACCTGAATTCCAAGAAAGATATGGTATGTTGTACTTCACTTGCTGGCTCGTTCTATCAGTTTTGGTTTATTTGCTTTTGAATGTTTGGATTTGTTTGCCTGTTGCTTAATATAAGTGTGATACTATAGTTACTATTACTGCATTGCATAAATACAAAGCTGCTGCAGCTACTACCACATTTTAAAATTATTTCATTTGTGTATCATAGTAGCTCATGACATTTTTCTAAGCATTGGAACACTTTTAGAGCCGTTGCTAATATGCACTTGGAATTGGTTTATTGTTTTCTGAGAGATCATTATGTTTCCTGGTTAACAATGAGTATATTTTTACACCTAGTTGCTACAGTGTAAAATTTAAAAAATAGTTTACCTAGTTACAGAATGTGAATTTGAAATGCTGTGCTTGCTACTCCTATTACACCTGGTTGGCTGATTTTATTCATCAAGTACATGGAACTTGTACCTGCAGTAGTTCTTTTTTCTTCCTTCCTTTTCTTTTATATATTGTAGAGGACCCTGATTCTCCCACATTTATATCTTTCTTTATGCTGACAATTATTTTGTCTTTCAATTTGTATGGTCTGTACCAAGGTAGTAAACAAATGGTGAATTATAGCAGGAAAGAAGCACTGGTAGAGAGATATACATTAACTTAGCCACAGTCAGAGAGTAAACAAGTTACAGAGGCACCTGAATTTGAGGCAGCTTTTCATCTTTTCTTTGAAGTTCCTTGCTATTCATGCAACTTCCTCATGCAGTTAGTTATATGCCATGTGTAGTAGATACATGATTAGGCCCCCAGCTGAGATTTAACCTATGAATAATTTGATGTAGCGACATTATCTTTTGATAAAGTAAAGATCGTAATTCTATTTCTAGACAATTCATTCCGTTAAAAATTCATTTTGAATTTGTATTTTATTTTCTATTAATAGCATAACTCGAAATTTTGAAAATGTAAAAAAAAATACTAATAATAAATAAATAAAATTAAACCTGGCAGGCCCCCCCGGCCCGCCGCGAACCCGCCCCACTGTCATCCCTGATGATAGATAAGTCTCTCCTAGATGTCTGTACTCTCGTAGTCCTCTTCCACGAGCCAGGGCTATAATCTTTCCTTTGACATATCCATTGCACAAGTCCTTTGTTTTCTGGAAGAAGTTCTTTCGATATAGCTATTATGAACCCAAAAAAAATAAAAATAAATAAATTCTCTTCATAAAATATATGTAGGGGAATTAGAAAAGTTCAATATTATTTTCAAATACACGACTAAAAAAAAGTGTATCAAACAGTTTGTGCTCTGTATGCGTACATCTCTATTCACTGTTGCCTACTTCTAACTTTGGAGCAATAAATTCAAATCATAAAGTTAGTTACACTTTCTTTTATCTTAGTAATCTTCTTTAGATGGAGATTTTATATTTTTGTATTATGTGAATCAAAATCAAAACTCTGTGATAGGTTAGTCAGGATAGAATGTTCTCATGGCTATGGGTTCCATTCCCCATAGTGATACGGTCTCACTAGAATATTTTAGAATTTGAAGAATTACATTAAATAATAACATGGCTTGCTATGGTTAAAAAATATTTAATATATTGCTAAATTTATGTGACCTACTTTTTCCGTGTCTTGCCATTTTTTTGTTAGTAAGAGAAACTACACTACTTGGTTGAATTTTAACATTTTAATTTATTGCAATGCCAGCTGAAACTGTAATATATCGAATATTTTACTACGTGAATAGATCGGGTAATGGTCTTCTTACCCTCAGAGAGCTGAAACGCACAAACTTAATTGATGCAATGCAACATGCAGATGAAGAAGAAGATATCAACAAAGTATTGAGGTAATTAGGGGGGTTGGTTCTTTTTTATTTGACCTTTTTCTTAATTGCTAATGATTTATGGGATAACTGGATTAAGTTTTGACTGGGATTAAGTTTTGACTGCATTAGTTATATAGGAGATATCTGAACTGAGCTTTATGGCAAGACTCTTCATGAGATGGTCTTGTAGAGTCCCGTTGAACCATTTGATCCAAAAGTTTAATACATTAGATAAGGACACATTTATATCATTTACATATTGACATTTTATCATTTTAATAGTGTCTTCAACAAGTTCATGGAAAGTAATTTTCTCACCTAGAGGAGATCAGTATCTGTGAGCATGACATTAATAATTTCTTCGAGGTTTTGATTTACCAAGCAACTGTCGTGGGAAAAAAATTACTATATGTTAACTTCTTTTATATAACTTGTGCATTATTAGTTTATCTTCCCTTTGCTGCAGGTACTTCTCTTATGAACATTTTTATGTAATATATTGCAAATTCTGGGAGCTGGATACGGATCATGATTTTCTCATCGATAAAGAAAACCTCATCAGATATGGTAACCATGCACTTACCTACAGGATTGTTGACAGAATATTTTCTCAGGTTCTTATCTTTTGTGTGCTATTTTTTCTATTAAAGCCACATTGCTTGATGACTAATTTATTCGTTAATCAAGGCTTCTTTGATTTCTTTAAGTAGTTAAATTTTACTTTGTCTAAGGTCCCCAGAAAGTTCACCAGTAAAGTTGAAGGAAAAATGGGATATGAAGATTTTGTCTACTTCATATTGTCAGAGGAGGATAAAGCATCTGAGCCTAGTCTTGAATATTGGTATGTGCACTCTCTTAATTATAAGTACATCTAGCTAAGCCTTTTTTCTATTTGTACCTTTATTTATCAAGATAAAAAGATGTCACCAGTATCCATGCAAAATTGATTTTTGCACTTTCGAATTTTTCCAATTCTGAGGTATTTTAACCTTTGGCTCATTATAGATGACAGCTAAGTTTGAATTTATTTTGAACGGCACACGAGAATGAAGTTACATGTGAGTTTTCAGGATTTTCATTGTTGACAGTTTTGATCTTTGAGTGAATGGATATGGTCTGATTATGGATTGTAACTTTTGGCAAAGATCTTTTATGTCTGGGACAACATGATTTTTTGGGGTGTCCTACGGAGTCATTGCCCAAAAGGGTCTAGTTTAAGAGTTACAGATAACCCAACGAAGAATCATAAGGTTTTACTTGCCCTTATTTTGAGTGTCCTGTAGAAGCTGATAAAATTATGAACAAATTAAATGTCTAAATCTTAAACTCTGTTTCCTCTATGGTTCCTGAAAATATGCTGTCGAGGAATTTGAAAATTTTGGATTGCTTACTAGTCCATGAAAAGAGGAAGAAAAAGGATTAACTGTAAGAATTAGGAACAATAGATTAAGCCTCTGTTGGAATAAATTATAAATGGTTTATCTAAAGTAGCAGTAGTGGGTCCATGAAATATGTGGATAATAATGGGTAGTAGTTATGAATTGAAATTAATGTTTGATTTTAATTGAATCTATGAACCATTTATAAATTTGTATCCAAACGAGACTAATTGATGAGCCCTTCTCAGCCATTTTTCTTATTTTCATCAATATCTTCTATTTTTTTCTAAATGAATGTAAAACTAATTATCTTTATCAGGTTCAAGTGTATCGATTTGGATGGAAATGGAGTTATTACGAGGAATGAAATGCAATTCTTTTATGAAGAGCAGTTGCATAGAATGGAATGCATGGCTCAGGAGCCTGTGCTTTTTGAGGATATTTTGTGCCAGATGGTTGACATGATTAGTCCAGAGGTGCATTTCCAATAGACTTTGTTTCTTGAATCTTTCATCTTTGTGTATCTTGCTTCGTTCTTTTTGTAGCCGTGCTTTAGGTGCCTTGACAAGCAGTTCTGCGGAGCAGTATAACTTTTCTTTTAATTGTTTTTTTCTGAATTAAATTCTTCTAGAGCAATTGCTTGTAATGCTTTTCTGGTAGCATCATTATTTTGTTTAATTATTATGAAGTTCTAGCTTGGTGTGTAAAGCATGTGACTGCATGGGCCAGGCCCCTTTTAATTTTCCAAAAGAGTCATGCTTAGAAGATGGTCTGGCCCAAGATGGGATTATAAGACAATGTTGAAAGGCTTATTTTAAACTCCTGGAAGTTTATATAATCATATATCTGGTTCATGACACGAGGTGGTTATGGTGTAAAAAGATCCCTTTTTGGATGTTTGGGAGGGGAGTGTTCTATTGATTATGTAATCTGTATATTCCTATTGTGTATGCTGGTTTTTTTCCAAATGGAGGCATGGGTTGAGGCTTCTAACTTCATAGAAACTTGCAGTACCGAAAATTTCTAGGTTAACTATCCCTGAATTTTTCTGTAACCTCACCATTTAGGTGAAACAGTGGATTATTTTCCTGTACGTCTTATATCTAAGCTTTGGTTGTTTTGCCTTGTTACCCAGTCTTTTAATCTTTAAATGTGTTTGGAAATCATATATCCTTTGCAGAATTATAATGATTGATTAGTGGGCTTGCAAGGGAAGGTCAATACCTGTTATTAATTTAATTAATAGTGTGTAATTTGAAGAAAGGATTCTGAATACAATGACTATCTGTTTACATTCTAAAGATTTTAGGTTGATTTTTCATAGGAAGATCTATACTTGTGATTTAGTTCATTGGTTCATAGTGTATACTCTGATGAAATGATTTGGATTATTTTGATTCATGCGTTTTACATTGTAAAGTGGCAAGGATACTATGGTGTAGATTGTTACAGGAAGCAGCTTTAGCTTGGATCTGTACATAAGATGCAAAAGCCGATTTGTTTCAGCTTGTAGAAGGGGTTCTATTGTGGAAATCAGTAGTTTCATCCATTCATTGAGTAACATGACTGAAAGAAATGGTAGAGATTATTGAAGGAAAATTGGAAGTTTCTTTTTTTTCTTGAGTTATAGGAAAAGCCAAAATTCCTAGTCATGATATGGGCCTCTTTGTCCGCAGGATGATGTCCTTTTTCACTAGTTTTTAATTGGAAAGAAGTAATTTCTTCGTAATTTTTAATTTTTTAATTTGTTGTATATAGGATACATTGTCCTACTCCATGAATAGGAAATACAGACCTTTGATTTATAAGGTTCTGCTTCTTATCAAAAAGAAAAATTATGCTTAGCAGAAACTGACTGAGAAAGTAGACCATGATAGGGTTGTAATCAGCTGGATCTTTGTAAGTTTTATGACATCCTAGGTAGAAGTTAATACAAAAATTCTGAAGAGTGTTGGTTCAGAAAACTGAATCGTATTGGCATCTTGTGAACATTGTGGCTGAACAAGTTTATCTCATAGACACTTCCTTTTTGATGTCAAATGTCAGTTTATACTCTTGTTTGGCAAGTGTTCATAAACACTTGGCAACTTTTTATCTACACATTTCATATGTCCTACAACTATCCACTTTTCCATCACTCATTTTTACATATTTATAAACACTAATGTTTGTAAACACTAACCAAACACACTCATCACATATAGATTTTTGAGTTGATGCATCCTTTATGACACACTGTACTTTAATTCTGATTGGCTTATACTTGTTATAACTTCTTGTGACGTGATTTATTTCGTACTCAGGATGATAGCTATTTTACATTGCGCGACTTAAAGGGCAGCAAGCTCTCTGGCAGTTTTTTCAATATCCTTTTTAACCTCAATAAGTTCATGGCTTTTGAAACTCGCGATCCATTTCAAATTCGCCAGGTAATGCTTGCAACTTCATTACTTTTAGTGCATGCTTGATGACTACGACTTTCAATATGCTTAGCAGGTTTGGCATGATTTATTTCTCCCTATTTTTAATTCCTGAACAGGAACGTGAGAACCCTAATTTGACTGAGTGGGATCGCTTTGCGCACCGAGAATATATTAGGCTATCAATGGAGGAAGATGCAGAAGATGCCTCAAATGGAAGTGCAGATGTCTGGGATGAATCTCTTGAGGCCCCCTTTTGAGTTCTTTATGGTGAGATACTCATTGACCCTAGGATGGAGTTCTTTTTCGGTCTTTTAATTTTCATTCTGATAATCAAGATTTCATCTGGATTTAGTGCATCACCACCCCTTTATTTTGATTGATAATTTCTGTGTATTGAGCCTAAAGTAACAAGAGTCAAGACTTTATGGGTCTTCATATGGACAATCATCTGTCATTTTGATGAGGTAAAATGGAGAGAAGAAAAGAGTATCAGATGTTCTTCATTATTAATTTGCATAGCCATGATTCTTGACAACCAAGAATGGATATGGTTTATACTGAACCAGAAATAATGTTTATGTAAACCAGAATTCCATTACATGCAAGAAAATTTCACAAACCTAACCAAGAATCTTTACATGGTGGAACAGATTAGGAGCTCCAGAATATTAAAAAGAAAAGAAAAATTGCCTTTTTTGTGAATTCTTTATTAGAGCAATTGCTTGTAATGCTTTTCTGGTAGCATCATTATTTTGTTTAATTATTATGAAGTTCTAGCTTGGTGTGTAAAGCATGTGACTGCATGGGCCAGGCCCCTTTTAATTTTCCAAAAGAGTCATGCTTAGAAGATGGTCTGGCCCAAGATGGGATTATAAGACAATGTTGAAAGGCTTATTTTAAACTCCTGGAAGTTTATATAATCATTTATCTGGTTCATGACACGAGGTGGTTATGGTGTAAAAAGATCCCTTTTTGGATGTTTGGGAGGGGAGTGTTCTATTGATTATGTAATCTGTATATTCCTATTGTGTATGCTGGTTTTTTTCCAAATGGAGGCATGGGTTGAGGCTTCTAACTTCATAGAAACTTGCAGTACCGAAAATTTCTAGGTTAACTATCCCTGAATTTTTCTGTAACCTCACCATTTAGGTGAAACAGTGGATTATTTTCCTGTACGTCTTATATCTAAGCTTTGGTTGTTTTGCCTTGTTACCCAGTCTTTTAATCTTTAAATGTGTTTGGAAATCATATATCCTTTGCAGAATTATAATGATTGATTAGTGGGCTTGCAAGGGAAGGTCAATACCTGTTATTAATTTAATTAATAGTGTGTTATTTGAAGAAAGGATTCTGAATACAATGACTATCTGTTTACATTCTAAAGATTTTATGTTGATTTTTCATAGGAAGATCTATACTTGTGATTTAGTTCATTGGTTCATAGTGTATACTCTGATGAAATGATTTGGATTATTTTGATTCATGCGTTTTACATTGTAAAGTGGCAAGGATACTATGGTGTAGATTGTTACAGGAAGCAGCTTTAGCTTGGATCTGTACATAAGATGCAAAAGCCGATTTGTTTCAGCTTGTAGAAGGGGTTCTATTGTGGAAATCAGTAGTTTCATCCATTCATTGAGTAACATGACTGAAAGAAATGGTAGAGATTATTGAAGGAAAATTGGAAGTTTCTTTTTTTTCTTGAGTTATAGGAAAAGCCAAAATTCCTAGTCATGATATGGGCCTCTTTGTCCGCAGGATGATGTCCTTTTTCACTAGTTTTTAATTGGAAAGAAGTAATTTCTTCGTAATTTTTAATTTTTTAATTTGTTGTATATAGGATACATTGTCCTACTCCATGAATAGGAAATACAGACCTTTGATTTATAAGGTTCTGCTTCTTATCAAAAAGAAAAATTATGCTTAGCAGAAACTGACTGAGAAAGTAGACCATGATAGGGTTGTAATCAGCTGGATCTTTGTAAGTTTTATGACATCCTAGGTAGAAGTTAATACAAAAATTCTGAAGAGTGTTGGTTCAGAAAACTGAATCGTATTGGCATCTTGTGAACATTGTGGCTGAACAAGTTTATCTCATAGACACTTCCTTTTTGATGTCAAATGTCAGTTTATACTCTTGTTTGGCAAGTGTTCATAAACACTTGGCAACTTTTTATCTACACATTTCATATGTCCTACAACTATCCACTTTTCCATCACTCATTTTTACATATTTATAAACACTAATGTTTGTAAACACTAACCAAACACACTCATCACATATAGATTTTTGAGTTGATGCATCCTTTATGACACACTGTACTTTAATTCTGATTGGCTTATACTTGTTATAACTTCTTGTGACGTGATTTATTTCGTACTCAGGATGATAGCTATTTTACATTGCGCGACTTAAAGGGCAGCAAGCTCTCTGGCAGTTTTTTCAATATCCTTTTTAACCTCAATAAGTTCATGGCTTTTGAAACTCGCGATCCATTTCAAATTCGCCAGGTAATGCTTGCAACTTCATTACTTTTAGTGCATGCTTGATGACTACGACTTTCAATATGCTTAGCAGGTTTGGCATGATTTATTTCTCCCTATTTTTAATTCCTGAACAGGAACGTGAGAACCCTAATTTGACTGAGTGGGATCGCTTTGCGCACCGAGAATATATTAGGCTATCAATGGAGGAAGATGCAGAAGATGCCTCAAATGGAAGTGCAGATGTCTGGGATGAATCTCTTGAGGCCCCCTTTTGAGTTCTTTATGGTGAGATACTCATTGACCCTAGGATGGAGTTCTTTTTCGGTCTTTTAATTTTCATTCTGATAATCAAGATTTCATCTGGATTTAGTGCATCACCACCCCTTTATTTTGATTGATAATTTCTGTGTATTGAGCCTAAAGTAACAAGAGTCAAGACTTTATGGGTCTTCATATGGACAATCATCTGTCATTTTGATGAGGTAAAATGGAGAGAAGAAAAGAGTATCAGATGTTCTTCATTATTAATTTGCATAGCCATGATTCTTGACAACCAAGAATGGATATGGTTTATACTGAACCAGAAATAATGTTTATGTAAACCAGAATTCCATTACATGCAAGAAAATTTCACAAACCTAACCAAGAATCTTTACATGGTGGAACAGATTAGGAGCTCCAGAATATTAAAAAGAAAAGAAAAATTGCCTTTTTTGTGAATTCTTTATCCCTTAAAATAACACTTGTTTCTCTTTCTCCACATAATGCAATAAGGTGCAAGCTTCCACTCCTGCCTGACAGCAGCCCCTAGTAATCCATTCTTTGCACATTTCCATCACATCCTACCATCCCCAGTAATATCAAGGTTTACATTGTTGATCTTTGCAATTAACATCTGAACTGGCTTTACCTCCTAGTCGGCTAGTCCTGTAGATTTCATCTTAAATGAAAGTACTGCAGAACATTGCCTCCCTTAGAAAGGAACTTGGCATTGACTGCCCTCTTTTTATTGGTTGTGTATTTGAAAATATGAGGTAATTGTCCTTTATGCCCACCTCTGTGCATCACTTTGATTCAAAATTAGTCTACACGCATCTATTGGAATAACGAAATAAGCACTTTTTAAAACAAATACCAGGTATTCATAATAACTTTCGTCAGAGCTATTCTATAGTTCTATTGAACAAAAAAAATTTGATCATATGCATACCTCCACTACCATTTCATTAAAAAAGTGCTGAAAGGACCAGATCTCTCACACACACTGTTCTTAGACATAGCGAAAGCTATCTGATGAGGACTTATTTTAACATTTATGATGAGATGACTGCTTTACGTACATTGAGATGCAGTGTAATACCAAGATGAGGTATTAAATAAAGTACCTTGATTGCTTACCTATTTGGTTTCGTGTGTTCTTTGAATTCTTTTCTACATTATTCTCACAACTCTTATTGTCTTCAGGTGTCCATAGTGATATTCTTTGTAACAAGCTTTTATCCAGCGGTAGAGGAGGAATTTTGGGGGAGAAGTGATCAAATGGGATCAATCTGCCAATGAAATTTTGAGGTTATATGCGGATGGCATACTTGCCAAGCTAAAGAAGTGTGAATTCCATCTCACAGTGATTTGGAGTAGACTACTGTGGCTTGGCAAGAGCAGGCCAAATGGCTGGCTGCTAATTGGTTACAGATCACGTTAGTTTACAACTTGTAGTGCTTTTCCTTTTTGTAGTTCTGAAAAGAACAAAAAAAAAAAATAAAAAAAAATCAGTTAATTATTTTATTTAGAGTCAACGTTCTTTTCTATTTCTAGTACAGTTTCCTTTACGGATTAGTGTTGTGATAACTGCGGTTCTTTTTCTTCTCTGCACATTCTTATTCTTAGTTATCTGTTAAATTTGCTTAGTAATGCAGTTTCTTTAGAGGTATTTGCTTACTCTGTATATAAAATTCGAACAATTGTCAACTTGTGCAAGTAGTTAGTATGTAGTCTATATTCAGGCTTGCTTTAATGGGTGAGTCAGCTTCTGTCTTGGCTGCCACAAGTCTCTCGTTAATGAATTGTCTTCAAACATATTTTCAGGGTAACTGGTTTGTTTCCAACTTTTTAAAAAGAGCCAAGTTAGTTTGCAACCTTTTTTTTATAGTTACATTATCAGTTTCTAATGTTTTAAGTCACTGTTAAATCATCAGTGACCCTATAACGTTAAATTTTACGTATCAACTTCGACCATGTCTAAAATTTGGAGGTAAGACCCGTTTCTGTGGGAGTCGCATGATGAGTTTAACGAGATGTGACCGGTTTTTGTCCTTGGAGATTGGTTATGCAACTATATTTATAGTTTTAGAATCAAAGCTGTTACCGTGTCGATAGTTGAGGAAAAATACTGCAGTTTTCCCAGTGTGTTGTGAAGAATGATCAATTAATTGCTCTGAATCATCACGATTATTTCACATCTTTTTATTTTTTATTTTTTCTATGTGGACTCGTTTGGGAGGTTGGATTGGACAAATAATAATGATTTAGGAAATCCAAGCGATAGAACTTGTAAGCTGTTATGTTTTGTTTAGCAAAATGACTGGTGAAGGACTTGACCAAAGACGTCAAAAAACATTCCCAGAAAATAGAGAAATCCAAAATACTTCTGAACAGAGAAGTTGAAGCTCTCGCAGAATAACGAACCAAGAAGAAAACAAACTTGCTACCTAGATGTAGCACTCTTGAAACTGATCGAGCAATTTAAGAGAAGGAACAAAGTAAAAACATTAATATAAACTCCAGACGACCCTAGAATTGATCGAAAGAAAAGGTAATTGCGCAAATTCGAAAGTATTGCGTGTTAAGTGTGAAAATTAGAATTAAAATACTCAAAAAGTTATGCTTGACAAAATTTGCTGTAGCTTCTCAATTTAATGTACAGCATATATTGAAGAATTGATTTAAATAAATAAACTTAAATTCTAAATGTGATAATTCAACCTTGTATCTTGCAAATAAAGATCCTACAACCAAGTATCACCCTCCCTCATTTATAAAGATGTACATGTGTAAGATATTTGATAAGAACGAATTAAATTCGAACGAGATTAGACATGTTGAAAATAGAATACAAATAAACGTGTCATTGTTTTGACATTGAACTTTTAAATAAGTTGCATCATAATAAACATGCTATCAGACCATTTTATACATGCTACAAAACTAATTAATTATAGATTTTGTCACTTTCAATCTAACATATTAAATATCTCTCAAATGTTTTAACACTAAATTCAACAATTAATAAATTAAGAATAATATTTGTTATATTAATGAGAATATATAGTACATTTCAATTTTATTTTCATTTTGAACAATGCATAATTTACCTTGCTGAACGAACCAAAATTATTGATGTCATGTTAAATCAAAACAAAATTAAACATACCAAAAAGAAAAAAGACACATACAACAAATTTCCCAGTTATTGCCAATTTAATGTTGAAGATTAATGTAAGCAAATAATTGCATCGTCTACTAATGACTTAACCATTTGAATTTATTAGTTTAATATTATATCAAAAGTGATAAAGATGCTATAATCAAGTATCACCATCACTAGTCTATAAAAATGCAAACGTGACAGCTATTTAATAAGAATGAATTTGATATACGTGAGATTAATTGTGTTCAAAGTTAATTCTTTCTCTAACAACTCAATTTTTTAAAATGAGAAAATAACATGCTTCTGTTGTTATGAGAAAATTACAATTTACAATATCATATATTTATAATATTAATCCGTAGAAATGTTAATATATTTGGTGCTTAAAATAAAATTGGGTGCTTGTGTGGACGCAAATGTGTGAAACAGATGAAGAAACATAAACTCACTACGGCTGTGCTACTTGCACAAAGCCTGTACAGGTGCACACATGTGGGGGTGGACCCCACATGTGGTTCACCCCATGTGAGAGCCCCTGTACAGGTCCTGTGCAGGAGGCTTTTTCCAACTCACTATTATTGCCATGCCCAATCACTCACTATTACATTTACACCTTCACTCTGCGTAGTGTCACATAAGCTCAAAAAAGTTGGCAACAACTATAAACACTTCACCTATAGGTCTGGAAAAGTTAGCAGCAACTATAGGTTTCGAACTAGTGATGACAATGGTCACGCCAAACCGGCTCAGCCCATCTACCCATGACTTGAGCTTGTGAGCTCACGAGCCAAGCCAAGTCAAGCTGAGCCCACAAGCTCAAGATTTTTTTCTTTTAATTTTTTTGACTTTTTTCTTTACATTTTTGATGAGCAAGGCTCAGTTCGGCTCGTCTAACGAACCTCCCGCTCCGATTGGACTGGGCTCGTCCCAAAATGAGTTTTGAGCCATGCATGGGCTGAGCTTTGACGAGTCTACGAACTACTCGACCCTTTTGTCACCCTTATTTTGAACCTAACATAAATATTAGGCTCCAAGTTGAGAAGATATTGTTATATATCCACTCAACATGGAGCCACGGAAGTCATAGAGGACAGTATGTCCACGTTTTTATGTCACACAATTTCAACCACACCACACCAAAAGAAAAGAAAGACCATTTACATTGTAAAATGCATATAAGTCATTCAACGTGCCCAATGCCTCGAACAGGCTTGCAAATTTTTGCCCGATGCCAAAAGTTGATCTCTGATCCGAGGGCAATCCTCCTACATTATACTTGAGGCTAGGAACCCAATTCAACCCAAACTCACATCATAGAGGAGGTGAGCCTTCAATGGAGTCGTATGCACACTCAACTGACTTCACCTTTATTGAATCTTAGACACAATGGAAAATTTTCCAGTTTGATAACGTATGGCAAAGGGCCAAAAATTTCTGTTGAATATCCAATAAATTCCAAGCGATGATGTTAAATTGTTGTTGAATAGGTTATATCGACACCTTAGTAATGGCTTGACTTGATATCAAGTTGCGGCCATTTGAAACAGCTTAATTAAGTCAGTATTGCTCGTGGCCCAAGACTTTTGGATGGTCCAAGTTGTGGCTTTGCATTGATGGTAATATATTGGTTATTAGGTTTGTTGGGCCATTTGTTTGTTTTTTGGTTGTTGGTCCATTAACTCCTCATTTTTAGCCTAACTTGTGATAACCTGAGTAATATATATTTGGCTTCTTGCTGCAGCCGTCTTTTGTGCGTTAGTTTGCGAGTAAGAGAGAAAACGTGAGGTTTTGGCTGGCTTTGGTTCTTCCTTGAGGTTCCAATTGCTTCTATATTCCTTCTTCCTTTTATAGCCTGCAAACCTATCACCAAGTGTCTCCTTTGGGGGGTGAAAACTTGTGGTAACCAAAGTGTAGAAGTTGTAGGTTGGAGCCTCCTCAGTAGGTGTTCGTTTGGTGAGTAAACTGAGCCCGAATAAAAAATTTCTCGAGGAGTTTCCACAACATGTTGATAAATCTATAATTTTTAGATGCCAAAACCGACCGAAGGTGGCCCGACCTATAAAATCATTTTCCAACCAAACAGAAGGATTTTGGAGAAATGAAGGCTGGATTCAACTTTAGCAGGCGAATGAGTATTTGGGTAGCTGTGTGCATAGGGTCTAAGAGCATTAGGTCACGTGCAAGAACTTTAGTAAGCACGTGTGGGTACATTCAGTGACGGTCAATGACAATATGAACTAACAGAATGTCGCTGGTGGTTTGGTGAACCTTGTGGTGATGTCCGTCTTCAGTTTCGAGCGATACGATAAAGTTTTGACAATTTTGCCCTTCAACGTTCGGGTGTCGAGTGTCATTTCGTGTTGTCATAGTTGCTGGAAGCTTTAGGGTGAATAGTGATGACCCTAAAACAGTAAATTCGCATCCCTACTAGTTTACGAACCCGTATATATGTTCCGCTTGATATCGTGTTCTTTCCTTTTTATTATTGCAATTAAGACTATTGTGTAAGATAGTATACTTTTTGTATTAGAAGTCATTGTGTGGTGTGACGTTAATTTGAGGTTACCGTGTGGGGTAACCATTGTCTATTGCTAGATCTATGAATTATTTGCTCTGAATTCTTTGTGAATTTGGTGTCAAATTTTTTCACTATTAGAATTGCATGTAACCTTAGGAATGTTTGTTTGATAATTTTGTGTGAATTTTGTTTATACTTTGCTTGTGAACATTGTTTAATTCATTTTGTGTTTTGTGCATTTTTAAATAAAATGACAACACATTTTAAGTTGTGTTTTTTTAATGGAAAAAACACGATTTTTTAAATTGGAAAGAGATTTTTTTATTTATTTATAAAACGGTTGATGGCAAATGCAGGTTTAATGCAAGTGCGAAAAAATAAAGTGTTTTTAATTGTGGTATTCTGAACATGTTGAAAGGCGCTGTCCTAAAAAGAATAATGAAAGGAAAGATAATGAGAAAAGTGGGCGAATGTTACCATTAAGACGAGTTATGTCCTAATGAGGTTTATTGAGAGTAAACCTAATTATTGCATGTGCATCTGTGTATAATCTTTTTTGCATATGTGTGATTGCTCAATTCAGTTGTATGGTTATATGTTGTGTTTTCAATATGTTTGATATTTATATTTACATGAATTTGAGAGCAATTTGATTATTTGGTGTAATGTGTTTGCATGTATAGTGGGTTGTGATGCATTAACAATAAGTATGTTGTGTGTCTTTTGGTAAAGTGGAGTATAGATGCACAGGAATACATTTATGGTTTGTACCGATGATGTAGAGTGTGACATTTAGACCACGAGTGGAGAGATGATTAAATGTTGAAATCCTTTATCTGTGAAGCCTCAGATCAGGTGAAGTGTGAAAGTGACACTTCTATCACTTCTATTAGGTAGAGACCCATTATCTACTAAGGTTGGGAGAAGTGAGGTAATGACAGAGGATTATCTCATGGATTTAGGATTTTTTGTGGTTTACCAGCTAGATATGAGTTTAGTGATCAGTTTAGTGAGCATTGTAGACGATGAGAGAAGTATGTGTTCTCGAGGTGTGAGCAACACGAAATGGGGATAGGATAAATGTGGTGATATCTTTTCATGAGATCATTTATGCATTTATTGCATATGCGTTGGCCATTTAATTGATTAACTTGGTGTTGATATGTTGTTTTGTGTGAACATTTTTGAAAAAAGACCTGTGTATAATCCTAGGTTATATATCCATCGCGTGTTTATATGTTCTTGATTGATTACTGTAATTATTTACTTTTACTTGGGTTTTTCTTGATCTCAACCCTGGGGAGTACATAGAGCAGGTATTACGTGTTTCGGGTTCCAAACACGAGGTAAGGTCTGTAATCCCAATTTTATTGGTTATCTTGATTATGTAAATATAAACTTTGTGTTTTGGTTGCTTATAGGTTGATTGGGTATCGATGCAGAGATTTGTTAGGTTTAGTACCCAAAAAAACACGAGCGATGATGTTAGACTAATATTGAGTAAGTTATATCGACATCTTAGTGATGACTAGACTTGAAAATTACTTGGGATCATTTGAAGTAACTTAATTAAGTTAATGTTGATCATGACCCAACACTTTAAATGGTCCAAGTTGTGATTTTGCATTGGTGATGATGTATTGTGGAACACTCAAATTTTAATGGACTTTGAAGTGTCATAAAAAACTCAAGTTTGTTTGTTTTAAATATGGAGCGATAAAAATAAATTTCTTTAAAAATAAAACACTAAAATATCCATAAGTTTAAACTAAACATGGAAAATTGTATCTTTAAAAATTAACATGATTTTGAAGTTTGAACTTTAAACCAATTAATAAATTCAAAATAGAAAAAAAAAACTTATTATTATTTTTTTTTTACTTTTTCTTCGATCAACTTGGCAGCCTGCATCACCATCCCGCCACAGATCCAGATCTAAACTAACTTGTAAAATTATTGTAATAGTGAGCATTTAAAAATACCCAGTAAAATACATGCAATTTTTATATACCAGTATATATAACAAATAAATAAACACTTCATAACACTCTTCTTTTATGGAGTATATCAATGATCAAGCAACATCCATCTCAGGTCCTCATAAATTCCCGTAGAAATTCATCTCTTTATAAAAAACCCGAATGTCCACCGACAATTCATACATATTTAATTGAATATATAAAAGCATAAGAAAATGAATTACTTGCACATAAGTATCTTACCTCGTCATTGAAATGTTGGAAAGAATAAAATCTTGTACGTAAAAAAATCTTCTCTATTTTTCTATCCTTTATTCTCTCCCTTCTCTCTACCATGACTCGCTTTATTTTTTTGTGGTGAAATAATGGGAATTCTTACAGTATTTATAGTTGAAATTCTCAATTGAATTTGTATGCAACTGAAATTAAAAAATTGTGTAATAATAAGAATTTGGATAAGAATTAGTTTCAAATAATAAAGTTAATAGTAAACTCTACTATTCGTTTCCTAGTACAATCATCTCGTTGAAAATAAGACATATGGCCAACTTGGACTTGGGTTCAGAAAGAAATTTGAATTGTACTATAATATGGATTTCATATAAATCATGTGTAGTAGGAATTAAAAGAGGAAAAGAATTTTTCTTAATTAATATTTTAAGCCCCCACCAACTCAATTAACCTACTAATACTATTCTTTTAATCGGACTTAACTTAGTGTAGTCTAATTCAAAATAACTTTTTTTCTCGTATTGAAGATTTCTAATTAAATATGAGCTACAAAAAGAGTCTAATATTGATAAACTTATTTTTTCCTCTATCAAAATCTAATTATTTGCTCAAAATAAAATTTAAAATTAAACTATTTCACTTTAGTCTCTTAACTTTCAAAATAGAGATAAATAGCATATAGAACAAATAAATTTTATTCTATAAAATTTTCGGGACATTACAATCTCCTTTCCTTAAAAGAATTTCGTCGTTGAAATTACCTCAATTAGTTGAAAAGTTTTGAATCCTTGACATACTTATAATAGTACATAACATGAAGTAAGAAAACTCATAATCATAATAAAAGAGTAATATCACTTCATGCCTTGGTCAATTGGAGAGTGGTGGAATAATGAGCGTCGCGTGCCAAGAATTTTTCATATCATTATTTGTTTAAGACTTTAAAAATTTTACATTGCCCATGAATTTTTAATATTTTCATATATATATATTTTAAAAACAATTTCCTAAAATAGGATTTTCTTAAAATAAAAGTTTCCAAAAGGAGAATTTTTTTTTTAAATTTGGAACGGTTTGAAATAAATTTTTTTTTTAAAGATGTCAATAGGAAGTCGTGCTCTGATGTCAAGCTGTAACATCCCAAATTTTCATACATTTTGAAGCATTACCAAATATTTACTTTTCTTTGTATTAAATATGGAACGATAAAAATGAATTCCTTTAAAAATAAACTGTTGAAATATCTATAAATTTAAACTAAACATGAAAAATTGTATCTTTAAAAAAATAAATATGTTCAATTAACCAATCAAATAACATGACTTTGAAGTTTAAACTTCAAACCTACTTATAAATTCAAAGAAATAAAAAAAAACTTAATATTTATTTTTTACTTTTTCTTCGATCCACTTGGTAGCATGCATCACCATCCCGCCATAAATCAAATCGACCCGAACTAACCTATAAAATTATTACAATAGTGAGCATTTAAAAATACCCAGTAAAATACACACAATTTTCATACACCATTATATATAACAAATAAATAAATATTGCATACCATTCTTCTCTTATGGTGTATATCGGTGACCAAGCGACAAATCCATCTTAGGTCTTCTTAAATTGCTGTGGAAATTCGTCTCTCATAGAGAACTCGAAAGTCTACTGACAATTTATGCATANGGCGCGGTTTCTGTTTCCGATCAACCTGTCAAATATTAGCCCATTCCGACACCGTCGCTAAAAATGACGAAATTGCCCTCGGTACGATTTTTCTTTGCAATCAACCTGCCAACCATTCCGACATCTTCGTGAAAAATGACGAAATTGCCCTAGGCGAGGTTTCTTTTTCCGATCAACCTGTCAAATTTTAGCCCATTTCGACACCATCGCGAAAAATAACGAAATTGCCCCCGGCGCGATTTTTGTTTCCGGTCAACCTGCCAAATTTTGGCCCATTTCGACACGATCGCGAAAAATGACGAAATTGCCCCTGGCTCGATTTTTGTCTCCGATAAACCTGTCACATTATAACCCATTCCGACACCGTGGCGAAAAATGGCGAAATTGCCCCTGGCGCGATTTTTTTTCCGATCAACCTGTCAAATATTTGTCCAAACCGACGCCGTCGCGAAAAATGACGAAATTACCCCAGGCGCGATTTTTTGTTTCCGATCAATCTCTCAAATTTTAGCCAATTCCGACACCGTCGCAAAAAATGACGAAATTGCCCCAGTCATGGTTTTTGTTACTGATCAACTTGTCAAATTTTAGCCCATTCCGACACCGTCGCGAAAAATGACGAAATTGCCCCCGGCGCAATTTTTGTTCCCCATCAACCTGCCAAATTTCTGCTCATTCTGGCACCGTCGTGAAAAATGAAGCAATTGCCCTGGCGCGATTTCTGTTTCCAATCAACCTGTCAAATTTTAGCCCATTCCGACACCGTCGCGAAAAATGACGAAATTGCCCCTGGCGCGGTTTTTGTTTACGATTAACCTGTCAAATTGTAGCCCATTCCGATATCGTCACAAAAAATGACGAAATTGCCCCCAACGCGATTTTTATTTCTAATCAACCTGCCAAATTTTAGCCAATTCTGACACCGTCGTGAAAAATTACGAAATTGCCCCAGGCACAATTTTTGTTTCTGATCAATCTGTCAAATTTTAGCCCATTTCGACACCATCGCGAAAAATGACGAAATTGCCGCTGGCGCGGATTTTGTTTCCGATCAACCCGTCAAATTTTAGCCCATTCCTACACCGTCGCGAAAAATGATGAAATTGCCCTTTGCGCGATTTTTGTTTCTGATCATGCTGTCATATTTTAGCCCATTCTGACACCGTCGCGAGAAATGACGAAATTGCCCCCGGCGTGATTTTTGTTTCCAGTCAACCTGCCAAATTTCGGCCCATTTCGACACCATCGAAAAAATTGACGAAATTACCCCTGGCGCGATTTTTGTTTCCGATCAACCTGTCATATTTTAGCCCATTCCGACATCGTCGCGAAAAATGACGAAATTGCCCCTGGAGCGATTTTTGTCTCCGATCAACCTGTCACATTATAACCCATTCCGACACCGTCGCGAAAAATGGCGAAATTGCCCTTGGCGCAATTTTTATTTCCGATCAACCTGTGAAATATTTGTCCATACCGACACCGTCTCGAAAAATGACGTAATTGCCCCTGGCGCGATTTTTGTTTCCGATCAACCTGTCAAATTGTAGCCCAATCCGACACTGTAGTAAAAATGACGAAATTGCACTCGACGTGATATTTGTTTCCAGTCAACCTTGAAAATTTCAGCTAATTCCGACACTGTCGCGAAAAATGACAAAATTGCCCCCGGCGCAATTTTTGTTTCCCATCAACCTGCCAAATTTTAGCCTATTCCGACACCGTC
>NW_019233374.1:113892-119834 GCF_002742605.1 Olea europaea var. sylvestris
TCCGACATAGTCGCGAAAAATGACGAAATTGCCCACGGCGCGATTTTTGTTTCCGATAAACCTGTCAAATTTTAGCCAATTCCGACATAGTTGCGAAAAATGACGAAATTCACCCGGCGCGGTTTTTGTTGCCGATCAACCTTTTGAATTTGAGCCCATTCCGACACAGTATCGAAAAATGACGAAATTGCCCCTGGAGCGATTTTTGTCTCCGATCAACCTGTCACATTATAACCCATTCCGACACCGTCGCGAAAAATGGCGAAATTGCCCTTGGCGCAATTTTTATTTCCGATTGATCACCTGATTTTTGAAATATATGATTGAGTTTGTTATTTATGAAATGTGATCTTTAAAACTATGATTTATGTGGTCTTCCCAATATACATTTGCCTCCCTGTTGCAGCCCTTTTTTGTGTGTTGGTTTGTGAGAGAGAGAACGCGAGGTTATGGTTCTTCTTCCTCAAGGTTTCAATTGCTTCTCTATTCCCTCTTGCTTTTTGGCTTGCAAACTAGTCACCGTCTTCTTTGTGGGGTGAAAACTTGTGGCAATCAAAGTGTAGACCTCTTCGATTGGTGTTCATTTGGTGAATAAGATTTTGGTTCTTCTTCCTTGAGGTTTCAATTGCTTCTTTATCCTCTAACCAATCACCGTCTCCCTTGTGGGGTGAAAACTTCTGACAAAGTATAAACCTCTTCCGTTGGTGTTCGCTTGGTGAGCAAACTGAGCCCGGATAAAAAAATCTCGATGAGTTTCCACAGCAATTTCTATCACACGAGATGTGACAACAGACACCGCCCTTAAAGAAAGTTCTCAAACGCTGAAAACACAAATGAGCAAAGCAACAGTTCATGACAAGTAAGTGGATTGTGCAAATATGCACATGAAAAGGTGCTTTTAAGCAGATCTATCTAGTTCATGCCTGTTTATTTTCCTATGTGTAACATTCAGAACAATATATATAATATGCTTCTATTTGCCAAAGTACATATAATTTACATGTAAAAAGTCTTTTAGCTTGTTTGTGAGGGTGCCCAAAAAAAAAAAAGGAATCCTCTTTCACAACAGACACGAGTTTCATAATCCAGAATTTACATCCAAAGTTATCTTATTCACAAAAGGGACACTTCCATTTCTTCGTCTCCCATTTCAAGCAAGTCCAGTGGCTGGCAGTCGTTACATGGCTCGACCGTATGAACATCACACTGGACGACATCATAGTAACTAGAAGCTTCTGATTAGCAGTGGCACTACCAAAATCGATCCTTGTTGACGCTCAAGTAACCGGACATGACTTTTCCTCCAGTATTCCTCATACCGTCAATAAGATAACACCATGTGGAACCTAATGCTCCAATGAAGTAATCAGATTCACTAGCCATCAAGAAATTAACAAGAGGATAATTTGTGCTTATTTCCCGGCCAAGACTGGCTTCGTAAGTTGCCATGCTGGTGTTCCCCACTTGGCGTGTCACGTTCGTGTAGTAGAATTTCCAATGAGGGTAAGATTTTGATTTATCAATCACATCCTGAAATTAAAGAATACTACTGTAAGATGACAGCAGGGAGAATATGTTAATTTTTTCTCGCTCGTAAGTGGAAAAAAATATTTTGTAACTCTTACATTAGTGTGAAATACTCTAAATAAATAACTTATTTCAAACATTACCAATCAAAAAAGGTCATTCTAAGACTTGTTATTTATTTATAAGTAGACATTTTAAGCTTAGCCATACATTCTTAGTCCATTTATTCCAAGTTTCAACGAATTTAGGACTGAGATAACCTGCATTTCAGTAGAGAGCCAGATGCTGCTAAGATGAGGAAAGCGCTTCCTGATTCGTTCGGCTAGATGCATATATTCGTTGAATCCAACCACTTTCATTTCACACGACTTATCTCCCATTCTCACATGCATGCTTAACAGAGGATGAGGAATCCACGGTTTCTGATTTGACCACACGAATTTTTCGATTTCAGATGCACTGTTATCTTCTGATTCCTGCAGAAAAGGGAAAAGCCACTTAGGAAAACTGAAAATAGAAATACAATGGTGATCACTAAACCTGAAACGAAATTTTATGCAGGTCACTAAACTTTAATTTATTTCAAACGGAAGATGGAAGTTAAATACTTAAAACTTTTTTTAAGTTAATCGTTCCGTCCATTCCTTGGAAAAAAAAAAATGGCAGTCAAGTTATTGCAAATTAGACTGTCACGTCTGTTCAAACTATCAGACATTGATGGAATGACTAAACTATAACAAATGCTTAAATTCAGAGAGAAACTTGAAACAAATTTAAGTTGAATGATGAACTTGGGAAGAGTGACCAATAAGAAATTCCACTAAAACACTGACGGATCCAGGCACGGGCTCGACCGTGCTATAGCCCGTGTCCGCCCCTGAAAATGTCTACTTTTTTCTTAGTTTTTTTTTTTTAAAGGATAAATCCATGTATATTTATATTGTAGCCCGTGTTCAAACTCAAAACTAGATCCGCCAAATATCAGTGACCACCGGTGGATTAAGAATTACAAACCTCACTAAAATCTTTGGAAGATGACATAAGGACCATATTTGCAGCTTCCCATCCAAATGCAGCATGTCGTGCTTTGTTTACAAATATCAGTGACCACCGGTGGATTAAGAATTACAAACCTCACTAAAATCTTTGGAAGATGACATAAGGACCATATTTGCAGCTTCCCATCCAAATGCAGCATGTCGTGCTTTGTTTAGTAAGTGACATGTATATTCAGAATTAAACCTCATCAGGTAGCGCAAAGCCTGAAAAAGACGTTAATTATATCAGGCAAAGATCCGAAAAAACTATTAACTTGAAATTTTTATATTTAATTAAGGTAGAATTCCCATTCAAACACATTATTGAAAAATGACTTATGGAGGCCATGAAGACGGAAACAAAGAGAAGTTCATAATTTTGGTGAGCTGCAAATTGGATGATGCAGATGAAAATTAGTACGAGAAGAAAATTATATATATGCTCAAGAGTAAAGCAGCAACAGTTGAGCCTCCTAAACCATGTAAATATTCGATACTTCTGCCTTTGAAGTAAACAAGATGGAATCACATGATTATTTCTACACTAAATATACCTGTGCTCGCCACCACCGATGGTCCATTTTGCGATGATGAGCAATGAGACTCCCATTTATCTCTGTAGTTGGCTGCATGATACTCCAAGGATTTCCCCATATCCTGAAGTGCAAAATTGATATGTTTCGCTTTTTAAGATGGTAAACTTTGTGATTAGAAGAAATGGAGGTAGAGGAGAGGGTATGATAATATGCATAACATTTTACCTAGGAACGCGTCCAGTCCATATTACTTTTGTAGTATAATTGCCTTTCCTTGTTATAATCCCCTTTTCCCAGGCTTCTTTTTCTTTCATTAGCTCAAATGCACGATTCCTACATTCCTGGGATGTTTCAGGAAAGAAATAACAAGACCAACTAGAGCGTGATGAACCTGTAGAAAAATGACTGAATTTTTCATCAACCATGAAATAAGGTGAAGTATTGTAACCACGAAAATGTAGTTTGACAAAGTAAGAATTCGATTTTGTTCTACATGGTGAATCTTCCACAATTTTCAAGACTTAACTCAGATATTGTCAATGTAATCTTGTAATTTGATCTCATGCTAATCAGCGATTATGGAGCTTATCTTAACATTAGGATTGACAACTTTAATCATATCATAGTGTGCAAGACTACAAATAACTAGGAAGAGAATGTTCATAGAAGAAGATGGAGGCACAACTCATTAGGTTTTCTTATTAGTAAATAATGCTGACTGTACAAGGTTAGCACCTACACAAAACATTAAGAACATGTTTGGAGTGTAGTACTGAAAAGTGATAAACACAAAAAACAAAATATATTATAGAACTTTAGAAATTGTCAATCATATATGTCAACTCCTCAGGTTTTACCTTTACAGCCATCATGGTCAGCTCTGTTATAGTAGCCCGTGACAAGAACCCTTTTCTCGTTAATTGCAATAGCAAGAAGACCGCACATTGCGGCAACTTGTGCTCCAATACCAAATCCAGGCAATCTCTCCCAGTCGGCAACTAGAAACCTTACACTAGGATCACTGCAGTTCACTGGATGCTGATGAAGCCATATATCACGTTGCACTTTCCTGGTAAGTGGGTAGTTTTCTTCATCAGATCCCGTGATCTGTAAAGATCCATAGATTAGTAACAAATGCCAGGATTAATGCAAGTATTAGTTGAGATAATACTATAATAGGGTCTAAATGTAGTTTAGATGACTTTCTGTAGTTTAATTACCAAGAACAAGTGGACACTTAGTTACATGAATATGAAGAAATCAGTTGAACATTCAGTCAACTGTCAAAGTTTGCCTTGTACTTTAACAAGAATGAGTTACAATGATCCTACCTTAGGCGGATTCCAAGAAGAAAAGTGATTGTATTTATCTGACAACAAAGGCAAATCAACCCCTATTTTTCTGCCTTCTTTTTCTTTCTCTTTATTATTCTTGAAAAGATCCGTACAAAGTTTTTCCCTCAAACTCCCAATTTGCTTGAGCTCCCTCTGTCTCACATCCGCAGTAGATCACATACACGTACACTTTCATGTAAATATTTTTTTCTCTTTCTTCCACCACACAGTAGGGAGGAGCACGCACTCCCTTTCCCCATGTCTCCTCCACATAAGACTCACAATTCCACAACTCTTAAGGCACAATTAGATCTTAATTGCTACAACCGATCATGCAGAACGAAGTTCTTTGAGCTAACCGATAAACAATTTCATCATAAACATCTAGGCTGCATGCTACTATTCAAGCAAACAATGGATCATTCTTTCTTTGGAAGATATATCCCTACCAAATTATCTAAGATTTGTCAAGTCAATCTTCAAACGACAATTAGAAAACGTGATGATACTTACCCAAGGAGGATAAGATCCTTCAGATATCATCTGATCCCTGTAGTTCTTCAGCTGATCATCAGTTATAGACAGTGGGAAGTCATCCAACTGTCCTTTCCAAATTGTCCAAGGCGGGAAAGACTCATTTTGAAGTCGCCTATCAAGACGTTGTTTTACTTCTGCACTCAACTTGCAGTTCTCCAAGTGAGGGGCTTTTGGTACATTGGATTTTCTCAAAATGGTCCACTGGGAGAATTGACCATTCTCATCTATTGATTTACCAAGTAAATCACTCCATGCAGAATATAGTGAAGACACTTTCTCGTCCGTTCCAGGGCTAGTACTTTCCCGTGAACGCATAATTATCTCTCTTTCTCTACGTATCACATTAATATCTCCACCTGTAACATCTACCACATAACAAAGTAATGCATTATTTGTTAATCCACCCAACAGTGATTGAAGTACTCGTAGTCAAATCTGAAAGTTGTGGAACAGATTGGCCTCAGGTTCTCATATCCCAACAAAATTAATTTAAAAATCAAAAAAGGAGAAAACTATTAAGGATTTAAGGAGCCCGAAGGAGATTCTAAGGACTAACAGTAAACAAACTAAATACGTTGTAGCAAGCAGAAATTTCAAAGGTTTGCTACTAAACAGTAGAAATCTATATAATGGTTATCTTTTGTTCACATATTTTCAAAATTGTCAGTTTTCATGCTCTGTCTCTGGACCACTACTGACTAAAATTTACTGTTTTTCCAATATTGTAATTCCTAAATTCTTATCATGACCATATAAGAAAGCCAAGTGTTACCCATCATTCTAGAACACATTAGTAACTAACACAACTTGAAAAAATGGCCATCAACTTCACGTCAACAAGAAATTGGGAGTTACTTGCACAGAAAGGATGCCATTGGATAAAGTGAATTGATTATCATGAAATTGTCTTAAGTCCAAAGCATTGATTCCCACTTTAAGTTACTTCAGATTCACATTTAAGAAACATTCCT
>NW_019233374.1:127258-166340 GCF_002742605.1 Olea europaea var. sylvestris
GGTTTTTTTTTTTAAAGGATAAATCCATGTATATTTATATTGTAGCCCGTGTTCAAACTCAAAACTAGATCCGCCAAATATCAGTGACCACCGGTGGATTAAGAATTACAAACCTCACTAAAATCTTTGGAAGATGACATAAGGACCATATTTGCAGCTTCCCATCCAAATGCAGCATGTCGTGCTTTGTTTAGTAAGTGACATGTATATTCAGAATTAAACCTCATCAGGTAGCGCAAAGCCTGAAAAAGACGTTAATTATATCAGGCAAAGATCCGAAAAAACTATTAACTTGAAATTTTTATATTTAATTAAGGTAGAATTCCCATTCAAACACATTATTGAAAAATGACTTATGGAGGCCATGAAGACGGAAACAAAGAGAAGTTCATAATTTTGGTGAGCTGCAAATTGGATGATGCAGATGAAAATTAGTACGAGAAGAAAATTATATATATGCTCAAGAGTAAAGCAGCAACAGTTGAGCCTCCTAAACCATGTAAATATTCGATACTTCTGCCTTTGAAGTAAACAAGATGGAATCACATGATTATTTCTACACTAAATATACCTGTGCTCGCCACCACCGATGGTCCATTTTGCGATGATGAGCAATGAGACTCCCATTTATCTCTGTAGTTGGCTGCATGATACTCCAAGGATTTCCCCATATCCTGAAGTGCAAAATTGATATGTTTCGCTTTTTAAGATGGTAAACTTTGTGATTAGAAGAAATGGAGGTAGAGGAGAGGGTATGATAATATGCATAACATTTTACCTAGGAACGCGTCCAGTCCATATTACTTTTGTAGTATAATTGCCTTTCCTTGTTATAATCCCCTTTTCCCAGGCTTCTTTTTCTTTCATTAGCTCAAATGCACGATTCCTACATTCCTGGGATGTTTCAGGAAAGAAATAACAAGACCAACTAGAGCGTGATGAACCTGTAGAAAAATGACTGAATTTTTCATCAACCATGAAATAAGGTGAAGTATTGTAACCACGAAAATGTAGTTTGACAAAGTAAGAATTCGATTTTGTTCTACATGGTGAATCTTCCACAATTTTCAAGACTTAACTCAGATATTGTCAATGTAATCTTGTAATTTGATCTCATGCTAATCAGCGATTATGGAGCTTATCTTAACATTAGGATTGACAACTTTAATAATATCATAGTGTGCAAGACTACAAATAACTAGGAAGAGAATGTTCATAGAAGAAGATGGAGGCACAACTCATTAGGTTTTCTTATTAGTAAATAATGCTGACTGTACAAGGTTAGCACCTACACAAAACATTAAGAACATGTTTGGAGTGTAGTACTGAAAAGTGATAAACACAAAAAACAAAATATATTATAGAACTTTAGAAATTGTCAATCATATATGTCAACTCCTCAGGTTTTACCTTTACAGCCATCATGGTCAGCTCTGTTATAGTAGCCCGTGACAAGAACCCTTTTCTCGTTAATTGCAATAGCAAGAAGACCGCACATTGCGGCAACTTGTGCTCCAATACCAAATCCAGGCAATCTCTCCCAGTCGGCAACTAGAAACCTTACACTAGGATCACTGCAGTTCACTGGATGCTGATGAAGCCATATATCACGTTGCACTTTCCTGGTAAGTGGGTAGTTTTCTTCATCAGATCCCGTGATCTGTAAAGATCCATAGATTAGTAACAAATGCCAGGATTAATGCAAGTATTAGTTGAGATAATACTATAATAGGGTCTAAATGTAGTTTAGATGACTTTCTGTACTTTAATTACCAAGAACAAGTGGACACTTAGTTACATGAATATGAAGAAATCAGTTGAACATTCAGTCAACTGTCAAAGTTTGCCTTGTACTTTAACAAGAATGAGTTACAATGATCCTACCTTAGGCGGATTCCAAGAAGAAAAGTGATTGTATTTATCTGACAACAAAGGCAAATCAACCCCTATTTTTCTGCCTTCTTTTTCTTTCTCTTTATTATTCTTGAAAAGATCCGTACAAAGTTTTTCCCTCAAACTCCCAATTTGCTTGAGCTCCCTCTGTCTCACATCCGCAGTAGATCACATACACGTACACTTTCATGTAAATATTTTTTTCTCTTTCTTCCACCACACAGTAGGGAGGAGCACGCACTCCCTTTCCCCATGTCTCCTCCACATAAGACTCACAATTCCACAACTCTTAAGGCACAATTAGATCTTAATTGCTACAACCGATCATGCAGAACGAAGTTCTTTGAGCTAACCGATAAACAATTTCATCATAAACATCTAGGCTGCATGCTACTATTCAAGCAAACAATGGATCATTCTTTCTTTGGAAGATATATCCCTACCAAATTATCTAAGATTTGTCAAGTCAATCTTCAAACGACAATTAGAAAACGTGATGATACTTACCCAAGGAGGATAAGATCCTTCAGATATCATCTGATCCCTGTAGTTCTTCAGCTGATCATCAGTTATAGACAGTGGGAAGTCATCCAACTGTCCTTTCCAAATTGTCCAAGGCGGGAAAGACTCATTTTGAAGTCGCCTATCAAGACGTTGGTTTACTTCTGCACTCAACTTGCAGTTCTCCAAGTGAGGGGCTTTTGGTACATTGGATTTTCTCAAAATGGTCCACTGGGAGAATTGACCATTCTCATCTATTGATTTACCAAGTAAATCACTCCATGCAGAATATAGTGAAGACACTTTCTCGTCCGTTCCAGGGCTAGTACTTTCCCGTGAACGCATAATTATCTCTCTTTCTCTACGTATCACATTAATATCTCCACCTGTAACATCTACCACATAACAAAGTAATGCATTATTTGTTAATCCACCCAACAGTGATTGAAGTACTCGTAGTCAAATCTGAAAGTTGTGGAACAGATTGGCCTCAGGTTCTCATATCCCAACAAAATTAATTTAAAAATCAAAAAAGGAGAAAACTATTAAGGATTTAAGGAGCCCGAAGGAGATTCTAAGGACTAACAGTAAACAAACTAAATACGTTGTAGCAAGCAGAAATTTCAAAGGTTTGCTACTAAACAGTAGAAATCTATATAATGGTTATCTTTTGTTCACATATTTTCAAAATTGTCAGTTTTCATGCTCTGTCTCTGGACCACTACTGACTAAAATTTACTGTTCTTCCAATATTGTAATTCCTAAATTCTTATCATGACCATATAAGAAAGCCAAGTGTTACCCATCATTCTAGAACACATTAGTAACTAACACAACTTGAAAAAATGGCCATCAACTTCACGTCAACAAGAAATTGGGAGTTACTTGCACAGAAAGGATGCCATTGGATAAAGTGAATTGATTATCATGAAATTGTCTTAAGTCCAAAGCATTGATTCCCACTTTAAGTTACTTCAGATTCACATTTAAGAAACATTCCTGGGTACTTTTGACTGTAGCCCATGGGATGAATTTAGACAACCTCAAATAACTCATGAAATTCAAATACTTTTTATCACATGAATGTTATAACAAGTAGCAAGCGATAATTTAATACAAATCAACATAGTACTCCAAATTTCAGTCCAAAATAAAAAATAAAAAATAAATTGCCCTAAACAAGAACAATAATAGCAGCAAAAATAAAAATAAAAAATAAAATAAAATAAATTCAAACAGAAGAGATAAGCAGAAAATTGAGCTTACTGATAGCTGCTGGGCTCGAATTCAAAGGGGGAATTTCAGTCGAAAATGTTGAAAATGAAATACCAACAAAGGCAGAAGCACCAAATGAAGTGAGAGCAGCCAGAAACAATGAGGTAAGGCAAACCCCACAAAGAAAACCCACCACACATAATTGGCATGGGAATGAACTGCCCATCTGAAAAGCTCTCTGTGAAACCACTCTCTCAAGAGATTTTGGATTCAAAGGCTCCATCTCTTTTCCACAAATGATCATATGTTCAATTTCAAGAACGGAGACCTTTCAAAGAAAGGAAAAAAATCTCATGTGCCCAACTAACTCTAATTGCAATCACATGTACCTACTTTCAACTTTTCTTTTTTCTCCATAACAACTCCCATTTCATGTTTCAATTATAAAATTGCCATTAACAGTGATTAATTAGCTTGAATTGTTGTGTGGGTTGTAATCCAAAATTAAAAACTTGTATAATCACAAGTCACTGAACTGCCCCTGTTCTACCTGCAATAAAAGCGAAACACTATCAGTTCTCTAAGATAACATGAAAATAGAAAAAAAGAACATACAAGAAAAATCACTGAAGATGCAAAAATAATAAGAGGATAAAAGAAGATAAGTACCCAGAAAAAAAAAAAAGTGAAAAAAAATAAAGAACAAAAAATGTGCAGCTAGAAACGAGAAAGACAAAAGAGTCACAGTCATGGCGGACTCACTAATAATAGTCACGGACGACAAAGAAAATGAACAAGAATCAAGAGTATCAAGAAAGAGGGAGAAACCATGCACAGAGACGCATCACACTCATTTTTACTTTTCTAATCGAATAATTTCAGTACAAACAAGAAAAGAAAGGAACCCAAAAAAGCAATCGATCCCGCGCAGAACCAAAAATAAAGAGAGATGTGTTTCAGAAAATCCCAGAGGAGTTTCACGCTTTTTCTTGCTTATTTCCAGCAAAATACAGAAAAGAAACAGAATCAAAATTGTGAGAGGGCACTGGGAAGATACCCATAAATTTTTCGAGATGACAAATCATCTGAGCATTCATTCACAATTACAGAGAAATATGATTTTTTTTGGGAATTTTCAATTTTTTGTGTCTGGTTAAGTGCTACTACTTACAAGAACAGTATGTCTGTATTTGGTGCAGGTAGAATATACTCTGTGGTCCAACCCAACTCCCATCATCATCATTATGAGCTGTTTTTTCTTTCTTGTAAAATATATGTTGATCTCATGATCATCATAGCTTTTTTTAATTCATTAAAAATGAAAACACATAAACTAGTGGGAATTTGCTAATCTGATTCTGGGCTGAATGTTATTGTTAAAAGCTGACCAGAAAATAGGTTACAACCCCATTATTAAGAGTTTACGTGCAAGTATAGTAAAGGTTATGTATGATTGACTTCCATTTGGTTGTCATTATTATCATTTTCAACAGAAAGATATCGTCTTGTACTACTGAGAAATAGCAATTTAACTGTTTCACAACTGAATAGCAATTTATCCTATATTGTGAGTTATCCAATCTCTCATTAGATAGGGCTGTTTATTATTATTATTATTACATTTTTTTTAAGAATTGAGTAATGGAATTATCTGTAATCACCGATAGTAATAAATAAAATATTTTCATTGTAATTATTGTCATTGACTCATTAAGAACAAGTCAAAAATATTACGTATCACATGTTAAATTTAACTTACTTTAAAAAAAAATATTTGACTAAACTTTAGAGTTTTTCGAGCAAGGCTGATGTATAAAATCTTGAAAATTAAATTTAAATGTATTAGTAACTTAAATTTTTAACAAGGTCCTATTACACGTATATATAAAAAATATTTGCTTCATGAGAATCATTTTTCAATGTTTAATATTTTATTTATTTATTTGTATCCTCTGAAAATTTCTTGTAAGAAGAGTAAAAGCAAAAGCAAACTCTCAAATTATAGAATTCTTTCCAAATTAACGCCAAATTAATAAACTATCTCTAACTTGTAATAAATTAGTTCAAGATAAAAAGCAAAGTTCACCATAATTTATTTAACATAATATTAAAGATAAAGTTAATTTTGCTTGAAGCAGAAGACTTGAAAGTAGTTGAAATTTTGTATTTAAAGAAAGTAATTTTAAAAATTATAAATAAATAACTTATAGTACGATTTTTAAATATCAAGTATCTCTCCCTCTTGCAATTATTATAACATAATTCAAAAGATAATTTATTGGGAACATTGCATCTTTTAAGTTTAAAATAGTTAAAGGGTTGGAGAAAATGCCAAAAAGAAGTGAAAGGAAAAGTAAAAAGTGGGGTCTGTAATTCAACGAAAAGTAGGGTCACTAATTCATCCGTAAGATAAACTTACGAGGAAGCAATGGTCCCAATGTCCCTTTGATATGTTTTGCTTTTTTTTACTTTTTGTAAAAGAGTTTCTTGAATAAATTATCTAACCCTTGTTTGGTTCCCATTTTTTTCTCATTAAAATAAAAAATATAACCGTTATTCATTACATCAAGCCACTAAATTTGAATTTTTATCTCTTGTGTGGGGCCCTTAACGACTATATTTTTCATTCTCATTCTTCCAAAAATGATAAATAAACGGGGGACTATTTCTGTTTGAAAACTAAAAAGAGTTTTATATTCAAAAGTGCTTTGAAAGAAAGTACATTATCCCAGTTTTCTCTAAAAGTTTTTGATAAAATTAGCCAACGAATTCAAAAACAACTTTTAAATCTTAAAAGGTTTTTTTAACTTTTCAAAAGTCATATGAAGCATGTTCTAAGAGCCGTTTGGAAGTATTTTTTTACCCAAAAAATTGATTTTTTGATCGTTATTTCATTATTCTAGCCATCATTTTTTACTTCTTCTTTCATATGTGACCCCTACTTTCTCCTAGCAGTCAAAAAATCAATTCTTAAAATTTCTACCAAATAGGGCCCACGTAAACAAAAGTGAAAATTACATATCCATCCATATGTTTTAAGATCCAACTTAAAAAATCATATCCAAAGTTTTTTTATTCAAAAATAAAGTATAATTAAAATTCTAAATAATAATAATAATAATATTATAAAAATTATTATACATATCCACCCATAGCCATCTACACTATCAAACCCTAATTATTTTTCAATCTCTTCTTTCTCTCTCTATATGGCTTCGGTCGCTCTTTTTCTTTCCCAATCTCCTCTTTCTCTTTCTCTATACAGTGGCCGAGTGATGGCAACGAGCGTGACTGGAGAGACGACGATGAGTGTTGTGTACAGAGCAATAGCTATAAGCGTAGCTCAGCCAGTGTACAACGATGGCTATGCTACGTGCACTCTTATTGAAGCGGCTATAGATGGTGTTGTTTCCTGTGTGAGACCAAGTGAGCATCACGCCATCGCAAGTGAGATCACCACTGGTTCAGCTCACTAACTCTTGCCTCTTGTTCCTTTCCTAATTCAGCCCCACAGTATGTTGTGGTTGAGATTTACTGTGCGACATGGTTGGGATTACAGCTCTGCAATCTGTGTTGGTTTTCTTAGTTGTGTTTTCAATTGGTGGTAGAGGTGGCAATGGGCTCGGCCTTTAAACACATGACCTCGTGGCTCATTAATAATGAGCCGAGCCCACGAGCTCAAATTTTTTTTTGGGAAAATTTTCAACCTTTTCTTCACATTTTTAATGGGATCGTGAACTTTTTGCTCATGGACCATGCCCACGAGCCTTTCATGAGCTTGACGAGCCAAGCCTCGGCTCATTAGATCCCACCCTGCTCGGCTCGTGCTCCTGTTCGTCATTTGATGAGCTTAAGCCACCTACGAGCCTAGTGATCGAGTCGCTCGGCCCATTTGACATCCTTAGTTGGTGGGTAGAGGGCTAATTGACACGCCCCACTCCGATTAACACTAGTGGGACCAAAACGTGACGTGTATCGATGATAGTTAACAATTATAAGTCGAACCCATCATTAAGGCTACTACAACTACAATATGCAACTTTTTATAAATTACTTTTAATACAAGTTTGACATTATCTCCCCTGTAAATATGATTAACCGACTTGTAATTCACAATGCACAAACCTCAAAATATAACACAACACAATATAAATAAGTTGAAATCTCCATTTTTACTATGAAAATAACATGAAAAATACATATGGATACAAAATATATAATGAGTCTCATAATTAGAGGTGGCAATGGGGCCGAACCCCTTAAACCCACGAGCTCGGCTCATGAGATGAGCTCATGGCTTGTTAATAACGAGCCAAGCTTAAGGGGCGAGCTCTTCTGTTCACGAGCTCAATTTTTTTATTATTTTTTTTATGAAAATTTTCAAACTTTTTCTTCACACTCTTTACAAACCTGCGAGCCGAGCTTGTGAACTTTTCTCGTGGGAGTGCCCACGAGTCGCTCACGTGCTTGACGAGCTGAGCAACTGCCCACAAGCTCGACGAGTTGAGCGTTGCTTGGCTCGTGCTCAGGCTCCTCATTTGACGATCCCGAGCTGCCCACGAGCCAATAAGCTACTCAGCCGTTTGACATCCCTACCCATAATCGTCTACAAATGATGTGAAATCACATCTAAACATGAATATACATCTCGAAACATTGACTACATGTTCTATGAAGTGAGTTGTACTAGCAAACTCTATCATGTGGCTTTGACTTCAAAAATCAGAGCCTCAACTCAATAAGTGCCCAAGAACTCAACTGCTACTTGATAAGAAAATATATGAGCTGATAACTCAGTGAGTTAAGAAATTCGAAAATAATTGTACTTTCTCATTTATACATTTTTATCTAAAGTCGAGTTTATATTATTTAATAGTTCACAAGAGAACATCATATAATTATAGTGAGGAAGCGAAACTTCCTCATAATGCTATAAAATATCATCTCAAAGTCATGATATAAACATCAGTTGATAACCATACAATAATCTCATCACATCAAATGCACTGAAAAATTCACCAAAAATATGCCTCTGGCCGAACTTTGTAATCTAGTCATACGCATATAGACCGTCCCTCGAGTTAAGCACTCTCAACACGGGCCTCAAGCCCCCCAGTGAACAGAAGTCGATCTCAATGACCTTTTATAATCAATTCTAGAATACGGTCAAGGTCCATCAGAACTATATGTATATAATCAAGACCACTTCATCCCTAGTCAAGATCTCTCAGTGTAGTATAGAATACGGCTAAGGCTCCTCGGTAAACTAGAAAAAAGTAGATAATCATGGGTACTTTTTGGTCGATCTCAATATCGCAAATGTCTTACATACCATATACAGTCTTTGAAATTCCACAAGTATCACAGTAGAAAATATATAAAATTTGCCACTCACGAAACTATGTACGCAAAATCAACTTAGCTGGTAAACTATCCCAATATCTGTATTGCCACCCGAAATATGATATATTTTTTAGATTAACAATTAACTATTTTAAGTAATTTCAATAATTAAATTGGTGATACTAAATTATAATCTTTTTATACTTCCAAATTTCTTTAATCGCTTAAGCTATTTTTCCTTCCCTTTAACTTAATTTCACAGCTTATTATACTTAATTTAATAAATCTCTTTCAATAAAATTGAATTTAAACTAATAGTTTAACAACTATAAAACTTAACATAACTTTTTAATAAGTAAGTTTTTACTTATCTTTCGAAACTAAGGAACTCAAACTTAATAGTATAAATAACTTATTTTCTAATGATTTGACGAATTTTTCATTTTTTTCTTCCTCTCTTTTTTTCTTTCTTTCCTCTTTTCTTTGTCATTTCTCCCTGCTCTCATTTTTCTTCTATGTGATGTGTGTGTTTGTGTGGGAATGGATGATTATAGCAAATGAATTGGATAATATACGTCCAATCCACCGTCCGCCAATTTTTTTTTTTATTTCATTTCATTTTTTTTGCATGACATATATTGACTAGAAGTTGGGTTTGACTTCATTTTTTTTTTCATTTTGTTATTTTACTCTATGGTGGCAGAGGTGCTCGTGGTAGTAGTGATTGGGTGTCGATGGCTTTGTTGAATCTAGTTGTGATGGAGATTATGTTAGATCTGGTGGTGGCCGTGGTTTTATTGGTGGTGATGATGGTGGATTTGGTTGTTTTGAAGTTGAAAACTATGGTTTGTTGGTGGTGGCAGTGTTGATTTGCTTGAAATGGTGATGTTGCTGTGAGGAGATGGTGGTGGTTCTAGTGGCGGTGCTACTGGAGGCAATGGTAACATGATGGTTACAATTTATTTGGTTGACGTGATAATTAAATTGGTTAATCTGTGACCAAAGAAAAAGATAAACGTGACAAAAAAATAATACGTGACCTAAAAAATTGTTAATTTGTGATCGATAATTTGATAATTTATGACTTTATAATAAGTTGTGAATTATAATATTTGTGATTTGTAACGATAAATAACTTGTGACTTATAAATTTTTGATTTGTGACAGATGAACAAATTGTAACCTATAAAAATTTTTAATTGTGACCATAAAATAATTTGTGACATATTACAATTTTGATTTACGATCGAAAAATGATATGACTAACTAAATTGCTAATTTATGATCAAATTGTATAGATTTGTGACCTTAATATATTTAATTAATAAAACATATAATTAATTAATTAAATCATAAATAAATTTTAATAGATATCTGATTTTTGAAATTTGAAACCTTTATTCTTCGTTTTAAAATTGGTGATACTTAATCTCTTAGTTATGAATTTTCCTAAACACTATGAATTTTCCTAAACAAAACTGAATGTGAAATAGAAAAAGGGGGAAAGTGCATACATTCACCCCCAACTTATTGTTTCAATAGCAACTAGATTTTCAACCTTTAAAAACGAGCAAATTAGCTTCTTAACCAATCTCCAATAACTGAACCATCTAAAATCATTTTTGTACCAATCTTAACAAGTTATATATTGAAAATAAAGATTGCGATCGTTAAAGTAATACATGGTGTTTGACCATGGTTGAGTATTTATACTTCACCTTGGTGGAAAAGAGTAAAAATGTTGTGTCAATTTATTTAGAAATAATTTATTTTATACACACACACACACAAACACACAAATTGGGGATGATCCTCATGTTAGGTCACATTAAATGATAAGATCAATAAAATATATATCTTAGACCTACACATGTAACGATGTCATTATTTCATTCCACGTTACGCTTATGTTTGGTCTCCATTTTTTCAAAAAGTTTATTTCAATCACACACTATTCTATAAAATAATTTTAAATGTAAGTCTTAATTTTTATTTTTTTTAATCACACATTCTTCAACAAAGCGTGTGTTTGTTTCCCATTTCAAGTAAAATAAAATGAGAAATTTGAACGTTATCCTGACAAAGTCCTCTGACACTGCAAAGCCATTTATTGCAATTAATACCCATGTTTCCCCAAATGCCCTCCACCACCAACCCACAGATCTCCCAAATCTCCAGCATCTCTTCCATTGAATATTTTACTTCCACACCACCAAGTACCACAGCAACCCACTTCACATAATCACCGTCGACGACTTCTTGCGTATGAGACAAAGCAAGTCGCCATTCTGTACACAGTGCCCAACCTCCTGCCTTTCGGATTGGCAGATTAGTACCAGTGAGCTCTCAAGGACGGGAAGGGCACACCTCCAACAACGTTTAAGCATGACACAGGCACCGCAGGTGATAATCTCGGACTCCTAAACAATTTCCACCGCCACGCAGTAGCAATCAACGACCTTGACAGTCTGTTTTTGTTCACAGATGAGAATAAACCTTCTGGGAGTCGTCGTTGGAAGAAGGGTACACAGCTACTCGGCCAACTAAATTCGTTACATCTCATTATTTCGCCCATCAAATTCTGGCTGACAAGAACGAGAATAGGTTTTCTCGAATTTCAACTGCATCTAAACGTGCCCCGTGAGAACACCCTGTTCCGCTTTCTATGGAGCCCTCAGACATATAGGTTTGGACATCGCCTCTACATTTTCTTTCTTTACTCTCCTATTCGAGCTCCATACTTTGTAATTCTGGGTCTTGCTTTCCCAACCAGGTGTTGTTCCCCTGGTGAGTTCCTCCACGACCCTCACAGTTGGCCAACAGTAGGGGTAAAAAAACATACTCGATGGGATCAAGCGGAAAGGCAAACCTTTATTGTAGCCTACGAGACTGCCATTGTCGAAGGACATCGCGCTGGCCAGTGTTTCACAAAACATGGCTGGGAACGTGTGGTGGAGCTATTCAACTCGGTGTTCAGGCATAACTGGACTAAACAACAACTCTGCAACCATTGGGATGCGATGCGTCGAGAGCATAGACGTCTATCGGAGCTGCTTAATAGCAGTGGGGTTGCATATAATGATTCGACTGGCAGAATTGTTGCCTCCGAGGAGTGGTGGTCACGAAAATTTAAGGTAACGACTTTGTCCTCCAATGGTGCATACGATAAATCTATAATTCAATTATCGGAATTCCATTGCTAAGATTTACATTTTGAGGTGACAATCAACAATGTTTTCACATGTCTGACCGACTTCATTAATCTGAAATGGTATACCGCCTTTACTTATTGGGGATAGGAAGATATGGTTTACGTAGTATCGACTTACGTTTTGGAAAAAACGAATCCCTTGTGCACATTTTCATTAATGCTCATTGCACGACATAGGCAAATGAGGAATGCGTTTTTTTTCAACCCACATGTTACTGAACTGTGTTTTACATAAGCAGAAGCCACTTCATAGTGCACTTGCTGCACTGCTTTTTGTTCCTGCCTCCGCACATAACTCACTGAACTGTATTTTGTTGTCATGCATGGGAGGGCAAATGAATGGGATATTGGAGTGCAGTTTCTATGTCTTGTTCACACCTCGTGAGATGTTGATTTAACTATTTTTCTCGATTTTGTCGCAGGCGAACAAGGAGTACAAGGACTTCAAGGATCGAGATGTGAGCGACATTTACATTTGATATCGTTTGCTTTTCGGTGACAGTTACAACAGCGAAAAGTACGCAATTACCCCAACAAAGCTGTGCAGAACTGGATTCGAATGTTTTGAGGACGGTGCTCTTGAAGACCATAGAGATGCAATCCCTGTTGAGGGTGAGGACAGTGGTTCAAGTGACGAGGGCGACTGGAACGGTAGCAAAAACATGAGCATCTCGAGGTCCAAAAGTGGCGATAAAAGGAAGTCGTCGACATCGAAGCAGCGTGGTAAGAAAAAGCATGTTTCGGCTCGTGAACTGTCCTTCTCGTTTGATGGGCGAACAGTGCCAAGGAGGTTGTGGCGGCGAAGATTAATAACATCATTAATCCGGCGGACAATGCCGGAGCTGCATGTGTGGAAAAATTGCTTTCGACCGGTCGGCTATAAAGGTGGACGCCAATGTACTTCTACGCTTGCACTCTCCTAGTGCAAAAAAGATTTCGAGACATGCTCAGTGTCATGCAAGATGCCGATGAGAAGTTCGAATGGATCGAGTGGCAGTTCAACGAACGTAATAGGTCACTGCATTAGCTTGTTTCGGTGTGCGTTGGTTCGACTGTGTGTTGTCCTTTGTACGCTTCATGAGTTCGTGTTGTAATATTTGAACTGTGTTGTTTTTTTCCTTGATTGCCTGTACGCGTGACATACTCTAGGTTTGCGTACCGCCTTATGTTGGAAACGTTTATTTCGTGCTACTGTGTTTGTTTTTAATAACATGTTTTCCCATCCGCTTTCCCACTTTTTTAGATATTTTATGTACTTTGTAAGATTATTTCCTCTGTACATGTCATGCTTGTACCTTAGTAAAGAATCTATCCTTGACAATGACATACTAGACAATCATATTAGTCATAAATGCAATAATGGCCCAGTTCCTCACACCTCTACATATATGTTATTCCGCAAGTGGAAGAGCATAATGAGTATAAGCAAGGGTGTTTTACGTAGCTTTACTACAATATTTTCTAAACATAGTAGTCAGCGAATGAATGTGATGGATTTTAATTGCTTCCTATTCTTGCACTCTGAGGCGGAGGAGGAAATCAGCTAGGAGGAAATTTGCAACGGCCTTGCCGCGGATGTCAATGCGTGGCTGGAGTACTGCAAACTATCTGACACTGACGCCTGTAAATACTACAATAGACAGCAACGACGAATTCGCAGATTTCCGTTCGCAAGGAATGTGCACATGTTTATGATGAAGACATTAGAAGGGAATGGACGTATGTGTCAACAAGAATTTCGAATGTACTCGCCAATGTTGCGACATTTCGCTCATATTCTCCGTGACGAGTACAGCTTATGCAGCAACCAGTAGGTGGATATCTACGAGCAGGTAGGAATGTTCCTTTGCATCTTAGCGCATGGTAAGGGACACCACCAGGTAACAACATTATTCAATCATTCTTTGCAAATAGTATGTCACTATTTCAAGCAGGTGCTCCGTGCTACAACTACAATAAAGGTATGAAGCCCCATAGGCCTGACTTTAATAAGCATCCACTATTCCAAGACTGTATTGGTGCTATTGGCAGGACACACGTGAAGGCCGTGCTACCGCGTCACGAGCGTGTGAATTTCATTGGAAGGAAAGGAGTACCGATGCAGAAGGTTTTAGCTGCATGCGAATTCAGTTTACGTTTCACCTTTGTGCGCACTGGCACAACAGGATATACGCACGATGCTCGCATACTAGCTCGTGCAATTCACAGTCCCGAAATACATTTTCCGCAACCAGCCCCGGGTAAATATTATTTGGTGGACTCAGATTTTGCACATCGGCCATGGTATATGGCCCCTTATAAAGACTCAGATATTCTATATCACTTTCAACAGTTCGCTGATGATGGTACGGGGCGACGCAGAAGGTTTCGAAATGCGCGTGAGAGATTTAACTTCAAGCACTAGTCATGCAGAAACGTCATAGAACGTACATTTGTTGTGTGGAAACAGAGGTGGAAAATCCTCAACCATATGCCTAGCTACTCATTCCGAACACAAGTGGCAGTGGTTGTAGCGACGATGGGTATTCATAACTTACTATGCCATTCAGGGATTATGGACGAGGCGTTCTTGCGGGCGGACACAGATGAGGATGCGCCTGCGGAGGTGGAGCTGCCCAACGCGGAGGACGAAATGCATGGTGAAATGAATGCCATCGAAATGTGGCGAAATGAGTGGGACGGACTGCGTGATTACATGACACAACAACCATAACAGTGATTCGTCGTGATTGTCACTTTTTATCGAAAATTTATCATTGTCATGTACCCACATTTCATATCCATTTAAAGGTCAATGTCTTCATATTTCTTACACTTTAACTTTGTATTTTTTCAATTTAATTCTAAAAGATAATGTTTACAATTGCAAATGAAATGTAATGCCCGATTAAAGAGAACAACAGTATATGAACTCTTCTTTATAGAGAGCGTCGCTCTCCTAATTAATCAGGCAAATTATGCTTATCTCGTTTTTGTGTTAAATAGTATCGAAGCATATTAAGAAAGGAAAAGATTTTTTTTCATTTTTGCCTATTATTTTATTTAGTGGAATCTAATACAATGAATCTAACTTATAGTACTCTTTAATCTTTATACATACATTGCAAAATTACAGCGACTATTATCTTTTCTTGTTTCCTCTTCATTCTTTTTTTAGATAAATAAAAAATAATTGTCTTGACATATTTGGTGGTATGTGACTATCATTAAATACATTAATATGTCCTCAAATTGCCTATGGAACGTCTTCTATATTTGATAATAATTTGATGTATATGAATAATTTAAGATTCACCAATTTTAAAATTTGAACACTGCATTATCTATCTAAAATCGCTACCAAATTTCAGAACGTCTTTTTCATTGTCTAGGATGAAGAAAGTAATCGCTCTAACTAAGATCTACCGCAATCTTTTGTCTGTATAATGACATCCTATTCACTGAAATTGTTTCTATCGGATGCCCTAGAACGAAGCATTCTATATATTTGAGTACAAACAATATGCAATTTGGCCTGTACAAGAAATGCTTGTGCGTTAATGTAATGTGCCATAAACGAGAACTTAACAACGGTAATAAATAACAAGAGTTGAAATGCTCATCCATTGTTTGCACATAGTAGATAAGGTATAATCTCCAGTTTCATTCATTCCTTGATATGTTTATTTATGTCTCGTCTGGTAGAAAGGGGTGGACACTGCAATAATCCTTGAACCATAGTGTATGTTGCGTTTGTGTGTGCCTTGATTGCATCTGGTTTGTGCACATTATTGCTGCAGTTGTATATCTGAAATTTCCAATCAGGAATATTGACCATGAAAAAATAACACTCATTGTCTGGATATGAGTTTGGAATTAATAAAAACTTATACCCTATCCACGGACGACTATCTACAGGCAATCTACCATTGACATAGTCTTGTAAGCACGTTTCATCCATTTCACCTGTCTGGTTTCCCATTCGAAAGTCCATTTGCCACCTCATGTGACGAGAGCACTCCTCTTCGAATTGGAAGTCCAAAATTGCATATTGTTTATTGATAAGTGGACAACCTTCATTCATATGCCGCCTCAATAACTTTAGCTCCAGCTCAATATGCTAATAAAATAAACACATTTAACATATATCAGACTTATTAACTACGAAATCAAATTGAGTGTGGTTGCTAAAATTTCATACCGCAATATTCAGATCTTTCGTTTGATCTAGTAGCGTTCTTAGCATGTCCCTTCCGTAGATGTTCCCACTGTCGTCGTTCAAGTATACATTGTACGACACAATTGACATTAGTATCAAATAAATCAACACAGAATTTCTGGCATTTCCGTAATAATGTTTAGAATTTGAACTAGTAAGAATGAGTAAAATTTGTTACTCTGATTCATCTGTCGCTATGAAATCTCTAATTGTCATGTACTTTTTCATGTCGTAGTCTTCTAAGGGACGACTTGTCGATGATGAAGACTGTGTGCACTTCCTCTTCCTTTCCCTTTCTCTTCTCAACCTTTGAGCATGTTCGATTTGTTGAAACGTTGACGTCTCCTGTTCATGATCAGTAGGATTTGGACTTGCATGGAGAGAGACATCTTGCTGCATGAAATTTATAATGACTTCCACGTTCGATTCTCAGTTAGATAATCTGTTCTGCATATTCCAGTATGTTTGTCAATGTATGATCTCACGGAACATAAACTGAAATCCACATAACCCCGCATTTGCTCTTGTTGCTGTTGAAACAATTTTTCTTGTTTTTACAGAACTGCCTGATAATGGGCTTCTTTTGTTTGCGATTCGTGGGCCATATGACTCTGAAACAAACCAGACAACGAATTATCTATTTATGAATGTAAACCATGTTGCATGTAATCTTGCAATGATTTGGTCTGTTCTTCGAACAACAGCTTTTGGTTGTCAATGATCGTGTGGTTTAGGGCTCTTGATTCTACAACAAAGTCCGCCTTCAAGTTGCCACATGGATTGGACACATCTGATATTGTATGTTGTCTGTACATACCAAACGTTTCTTCCAAACGGTTTCAATTACATATCTTGAGGTGCCAGAAGCAGAACTAGGCCTATCTCCAATTGAAGTTTTCGGTGTACCACCACTTGTCGCTTGCTGCGACGGATGTGATCCGATAAAGGTTGTGCTATATTATCCAATTCTCCATTAACAATGGCATCTAGTATACTACGTTCATTGTCAGCTGGTACTAACAAATTTGAGTACCATGATGTTTCTAATTATTCTTCGGTAGGTTGCAGCACCGCAAGGACTTCGATCTGTAATCAGCGTAAACAAGTTCGTCTCAGCAAATTTTTCAATGTCAAGCTTAACCAATCTAATGCGAACGTCATTGTACGTTGGAATTAAAAAGTCATACCTCTTCTGTATCCAAAAATTCTTTAACATTCGCTTTCTTCAGTATTGTATTAGGCCTCCACTTGTGCATTCGTGAAATCTGTGCCGTTTTGTACCTACGGCGTCCAAACATTTGTCCGATCTTTGGAAATACTTCATATATCCAAAATTGCAACAGAATTACAGGTAAATGTCGATGTATATAATATATTTCTGTACGAAGAAATTATACGAAATACAGAAACACTTAGTATATAAACAACATACCTGAAATGCAAGTGGATAGCTTTGTACTGCATACTTACATTCTCTTTGTCGGTTCTGTTGCATCCTTACCACTCGTTCCAATTGCGACTCTTTCAACGAATTTAACAGAACGAAATATGCGGTACGACCCCATGGATAGGTAAGGAACACATTAAGTTGTTTAATCGTGCCCAACGTTCTATAATCAATTTGTTTTGAAGTCGGTGTCAACACACACTCCACCAATATAACTAGTTCCAACTTAAATTTATCTTCCTCGTCTTCGCACATATGGAAAGCTTCAAAAAACATTCTATTACTAATTTTTTTGACCCCATGGAAGTATTGATCTCTAAGAGGATCATTACTATAGTCTAATTCAATGGATGGTTCATGACAAGGTAGTCTAGTAATTAGACAAAATTCTTGCATGCCGAACCTGGTAACATGATCATCTAACCGTACCCAAAGTTTATTAATTTTGCCACAATGTACAATTCGCATTATAAATTCGTGTACCAACTTACTACAAAATTGTTCTTGTTGTCCCCTGAACATAGCTCCGTAAACAAATCCACAAAAATTACTACACAGTAAAGAACATTGTTGATTGGCATCTATAAATTCTACAAAATCATTAATGTATTCGCGATTTGGATATTGGATGATGGTAGCAGAAAACCACTGATCTGGAGAGAGAACGTATTCTAAAGACATCTGCGTAAATTACACAATAATAAATATTTTCAAACGAATATATTATTTTGTTTACAAGAGCACAATATAGAAAATGTACGTAAAAAAAAGTGTACAATTGATCGTAAATTATATTGTTAGACAAATCTTTTTTTTTTATTTTTACAAAATCACATTCTAAAACCTGAGAACAATAAAATGAAAAAAGAAAAAAAGAAAAAGAAAAAAGGGAACTACATTTCTCAACTCCGTGTGTGTCACGGAGAGTGTGTCTCCGTGACACATAGCAAGTGTGTCTCTCTGTGTGTGTCATGGACTAAGTAACACAAATGTTCAAACAAATTTTTTTCTTTGACAACTTACTACTAAGTGGCACAAATGTTGAATAGAAATTTTGATGTGCTTACCGTTTTCAATCGAATTGGCACCTTTTTGGAGTATATGTGTGAGAAGCTTTCCAAATAAATGTGTTGCCGAATGAATGTTGTCAATGAGATTGTAGTTACAAAGTGTAGAGAATGAATGGACGTGGAATGTGTGGATGAGAGAGTGAATGGGAGGATAATAAGTGATTGTGTGAAGGACCCTCTACTTAAAAGTGTGCATGCATGTGACAAGTCCCTACAAATTGTGTTGAGAGGATTGAATGTCAGTAACAAATTTGTTGTGTTACGAATAATTAGATTCATGTGTTCTGCCTTAGGTGTGGAATAATAGCCAAATTGGAGAAAAATGTCTCTGGCCCCACATGGTTGAAGGAGTTGGGGAATATGGTAGCCTATGAATTGTCAAAGGCTGATGGATTCTTCACGTGATGGTAGGATAGAACAAGGGCAATGTTGGTATTTTGTGGTATTTCAAATTCAATTCAGAATACAAGCCAGCAACATGGGCCACTTTGATTTGATCGAAAAATACATTTTTTGCGACCAAAATGGGAAACAAACACATGCAAAATACTATTCCAAAATATATTTTGGCCCAAAAAATAGGGACCAACACATGAGGATTATTATGTGATGAAACAATTATGGTCCTCCAGATTTCCACGTCAATCACAAAAGGGCTCCATTGCATACTAATGTCCACGAACTTTTGCTCCTTAGTCACCAAAGCACAATAGAGAGAAAGATGCTTTGGCCACACGAGACTCCTCTAAGCAACGAACTGTATAGAACATTAACACTGGCTAGAAACGTGATCGAAGGTATCGATTATCAGCAAGATTAAAGGCCTCGATTTGGCCTCGAAATTAGACGAAAAATTCTTATGAATTCTGGCAGAATCAAATTATTATAAATAAGGTTATTGCACAATGGAAAAAGGGTTGAAAATTTTAAATCCAAACTACCACTTAAAAATTCACCTTGAACTAAAAGCATAACCTTTTGAAAATTGAAATACTATCTACGATCGAGAAACACTTTTTCGATCAGAAGAACGCGTGAATTAATCCATCTTTCTCTTTACAATACAAAAGTTGGCTTTCAAAACACAACCAAAATCCCAAAAAGGGAAAAATCTTCTGAGTTTTGGAGGGAAAAACTACCGTTGACTTTGAAAAAGAATTTTTATTTTTGAGGTCAACGTTGATGAACCCCATATATAAATACTGAATCATTTTAAACCAAATTTAGTGCCATTCGTGTCAATTTTTAAGCTGATAACACACTAAAAAATAAGCTTTTTCAAACTTTTTCTTAACTTTCTTTTCTCCTGAAAACATAATATTAAAGGATTTAAAAACTAATTAAAGGCGAATTTTAACACATCAAAAAATGTTACTACGTAGGGTCTATTTACATTTTATTTTTAGTGTGTGAAGTGAGTTGACAGAAGTTACCATCCGGTTGTTACTATAGAGTCCATTTAAAGGTTGAACCCCAATCTTGAGGGTCTCACCGTCCTGCCCCTAGAGATTTGTGAGAGAGGTAAATCACGAAATGTGTTCCAACAGGTCAAGAAACAAGAGCTATCTGTATATTGCACTTACAAGAAATCCAACTTCATGTTTCAGGAATCGAACCCCCACACTAGGACTGTCAGCAAAACGTGAGATAACCTCACTCTTGTTCTTTGCACCACTGGACTATGCCTTGAGAGCTATTATGAAGTCCATTTACATTTTATTGTAGATTGTGAAGAGAGTTACCATCCCCTTTTTTTTTTAGCATATCAGGTTGACACGGTGGTTAAAGGCATCTAGTCAGACTAGCCAGTTTGGGTGGGGTGGAGTTCATGATTTTTTTAGGCGTGGGACACATGAAGTGAAAGGTAAATTACAATATAAAATGACAATAACAAACAAAAACTAACATTTATCATGACGACTTAAAATCTATCATAAGATAACATTAATATACCATATCGAACAACGTTCAACTAACATATAACCGTATCAACAAAATATGAAATGCTTGTAGTTTTACAATTGAGTAAATATGAGGAATGAATAAGAAAATAAGTCAAAAATTATATAAACACATTACCTAATGTTACGTTAGATTAAGATCATAGATAAATGAGAAAACTCAAAGTAAAGAACATCCAAGTGTACATTGAAATCATATCTTTATGAAATGGCGGTGAGTCAACACCTCCTTGTCCACCTGGTGGTATTTAGTGTTCCCGGTTCTCCGTCGGGTATGTGTAACATGAAAAATGAGGGTGGGGCTTTCTCCTTCGTTTTACCTCCGGAGTGATAATCAGTATATGGTATTAGGAAAAATAAGGAGGGAATTCAGACGGCTAAGAAAAATGGTATCCCCATACCTTTGTCACCTTCGGGGGTATTTATAGACACCGAGAGCCGGTGAATGTCACACGGTCGTGGTGCCACGTGTCCCGCGTTGGCCTTCCCACTACCCCCACGTTTTGAGTGGGGGGGGTCTTTAACTTTCCGGCTAGTGGTTGTGGCCGTGATAACCGCTATGGAACCTTGTCAATTCATTAGAGATCTTATGGCTAAGTATTAGGGTGGTCACGTAGGTAATTCCATGTCGGTTGACGATATCGCCTAGAGGTAGAGTGTCCTCGGGGGGGGTCGATGTCCTCGCGTAGAGGTAGAGAGCCCATGGGGGGTCGATGGCCATGCGTAGAGAGGTAGAGCGCCCCCTGAGAAATCAATGGCCACGCGTAGAGGTAGAGAGCCCATGGGGGTCGATGGCCTCGTGTAAAGGTAGAGCGCCCCCAGGAGGTCAATGGCTTCACGTAGAGGTAGAGCCCCCTGGGGGGTCGATGGCCTCGCATAGAGGTAGCGCGTCCCTGGGGAATCGATGGTATTGCGTCAGCATGTAATGCCTTACCTTACTCGTTATCGCAGGTGGTTATCTATGCCGTCCAATATCACTAGCCCCCTTACCACTTGTCGATGTTTTTCAACAAGGGGTAGCATATTCATTTTCTCGAAAAATTTTATTTTCTTTATTTTTTGCTTTCGAAGGCTTTCTATCTTCCTTCTTGCATTGTGTCGACCGTCAGATGTGGTGTCTAGTGGTTAAGGGTCTTAGCCAATTTTTTTTACCTCTAATGCTCTTTGCCTAACCGCGTGGGCTATATTGACCTTCAAGAGAAGGGTCTAGCGGTTAAGTGTTTTAGTCAATTTTTTGGTTTCTAAGGCTCTCCGCCTAGTCGAGTGGGCTATGTCGATCGTCGGGAGAGGGATCTAGCGGTTAAGAGCCTTAGTCAATTTTTTGGCTTCTAAGGCTTTCAGCTTAGTCGCGTGGGCTATGTCGATTGTCAGGAGAGAGATCTAGCGGTTAAGGGCTTTAGTCAATTTTTTTGCTTCTAAGGCTCTCCGTCTAGCCACCTGAGCTATGTCGACCGTCGGGAGAGGGGTCTTGTGGTTAAGGGCCTTAGCCATTTTTTTGGCTTCTAAGGCTCTCCGCCTAGCCGCGTGGGCTATGTCGACCGTCGGGAGAGAGGTCTAGCGGTTAAGGGCCTTAGCCAATTTTTTGACTTCTAAAGCTCTCCGCCTAGCCTGTAGGCTGTGTCGACCGTCTTGAGAGAGGTCAAGCGGTTAAGAGCCATAGCCACTTTTTTGGCTTCTAAGGCTCTCCGCCTAGTCACGTGGATTGTGTCGACCGTCGAGAGAGGGGTCTAGCGGTTAAGGGCCTTAGCCACTTTTTTGGTTTCTAAAGCTCTCCGTCTAACCGCATAGGCTATGTCGACCGTATGCCTCCATGGAGTAAGCAGGTCAAATATAGCAATGTAAAGCCTCGTTTGTAGTGCTGCCCATTGACGATGGTAAATGAGACTGCTCGAACCCTCAACATCTTTGCTTCGAAAGTGTTTTTTGGTACCTCATCCTCCGTGAGATATTTGATCAGTGGATCCATCCAGCTTTCTTCATACTCAATGTTCTTCATCTTGGCCCAGCGTTGAATGCTGGGTTGTCGTAGAACTTGCACGTTCACTGCCTGTGGTAGATTTCTCGGGCTTGCCGATGCAAGCCTTACCAATGTGCCTACCCGCTCATTATTTTTTCGTGGGACCTTAGTCATCTTAAAGCTTGTGAATTCCTTTTGTAAATCCCTTATTTTCATTAGATATGCAGCCATCTTTCCGTCTTTGGCTCTAAACTCTCCCAACACATGTCCAACTATTAATTGCAAGTCACTGCAAACCTCTACTGAAGACACCCCTGCCTAACCGCCAGACCTAAGCTTGTGATCACTGCCTCATATTTAGCATCGTCATTGGTAGCGAGGAACTCGAAGCAAGTAAATATTCAAATTCTTCAAAGTTCAGTCCAATCATTATGATCTCAACTTCTGATCCCTCTGCATTACAAGAACTGTCCACAAAAATCTTCCAATCCATTTTTTGCCCTTCTAGTAGTTCTAGTGGGATGGTGAGCTCGGCGATGAAATTCGCTAGAGCCTGTACTTTGATGGCCCTCCTGGGCCTAAATTCGATGTCAAGCTCACTCAATTCGATCACCAATTTCAACAGCCTCCTAGATGTCTCTGGTTGATGTAAGATCGTGATGATCAACGCAAGCACCAGTTGCTTGGTGAGGCTATATCTTGTCTCTACGGCCTTTAGAACTAGGCTTACGTAGTATACTAGTTTTTATACCTTTGGGAATTCTTTCAATAGTACTACGCTGACTGCCCAAGGTGAAACCGCTAGGTAGAGACATTGTATATCCCCCGAGCACGGGCTGGTCAAAATTGGAGGTTGCTGTAGTGACGGCTTCAAGGATTCCAGCAATTCTTTGTACTCTTACGTCTACTCTAAATTAGTAGAGCCCCATATAACTTTGAAAAAATGGTAACATTTATTCGCCGCCCAACTCATAAAACGGTTAAGGGCCTCTATTCATCCTGTCAGCAGCTGGACCTCCTTCTTGCTAGTGGGGGCTCTTCATTCCTAGTATCGCCTATATTTTGTCGAGGTTCACCTCAATACCTCTCTGGGTGATCATGAAGCCTAAGAACTTCTCACTAGCTGTGCCAAAAACATATTTCTTTGGGGTTGAACTTTAAGTTATTCTGTCGTGCTACATCAAACACTTTCTATAGACATGCCACGTGGTTGTTAGCCCTGACACTTTTTACCACCATGTCGTCAACATAGGCCTTTATGATATTCCTAATCAACTCCCGGAAGACCTTATTCACCATTCTTTGGTAAATTGCCCTACGTTTTTTAGCCTGAATGGCATGGCCATATAACAGTGGGTCCCAAAATTCGTGATAAATAACGTCTTCTCCTGGTCAAACTCGACCATAGAGATTTGATGATATCGGAAGAACGCGTCCAAAAAGCTAAGCCTTTCATAACCTAATGTAGCGTTGACCAGGTGGTCTATCCAAGGGAGCAGGTATGAGTCCTTTGGGCATGCCTTATTTAGCTCGGTGTAATCCACGCACATGCGCCATTTCCCATTTGACCTCATCACTAGCACGATGTTGACCAGCCATTCGGGGTACTGCACCTCTCGGATGAAATCAGCTTATAGTAGCTTTTCCACCTTCGCTTTAGCTACTCCTTGCCTTTCAGGGATGAGGTTCCTTTTCTTCTACTTCACTGGTTTGGCTCCTAATAGGACACCGAGATGATGTTGTGCGATCGCTGGACTGATTCCAGTGATGTCCCCTGGACTCCATGTGAAAACGTCCAGGTTATCTACCAGGCATCTCACCAACTTTTCCTTTTCATCAAATTTCAGTCCAGCCTCGATGCTGAACTCCTATCCTTCTAATACAGAGATCTTTTCAATCATGTCAAGTGGTTCGATCCGTCCTATTGGACGCTCGACATCTAACATCATGATCGGTGGTGCTCCTCTGGCTGATACACTGTCAACATAACATCTCTTGGACGCTTGTTCGTGACCACGGGCACAACCACGTGTACCCGACCCCCTGTTGGTAGGGAATTTCATGACCAGATGATAGGTTGAGGGAATGGCCCCGACTGCATTCAGAGTGGCCGACTATAGATTGCATTGTAGGCCATGGGGGTTTTGACAACTAAAAAGCTCGCCACAATAACTACAGTGGTTGGATATGTGCCTAGCGTGATTGGAAGCTCCACAGTCCCTTCTGAAATTACCGTGGCTCCTCCAAAGCCATATAGGGGGGTGGTTCGACTGAATCTAGCCAAGTATTCTAACAAAAACTCGTCCTTCTCCTGGACGACCTGCATCAAGCCAATAGCTATCTTTCTCTTCCTCTTGCTACTGAGGAAGTAGGCCACAAAGCTCCTGGAGAGTTCATCAAACGTTCAGATAGTCTGGGAGACTAATGTCGCCATCCAGTCTCTAGCTTCCTTCCTAAGGATCGAGTAAGGACCAGCACATCACTGTATCGGGTGCTGCATAAGGTGTTATTAAATCAATGAAGGTCCGGAAGTGGTCAAGCTTATTCGTGACCCCGTCGTAAGCTTCTACCGTAGGTTGCTTGAAGACCTCGGGTAGATGGACCGCCATAATTTCAGGTACGTACGTGTCTTCTTCCAAAACCATCTGCCTACGCTTGTCCTTTCTCCTGGATAATGCATAATCTATCTTTTACGTCATGATCTCCTTCATCCTTCGCTACAGAACTACCATGGGTGATGAGGGCCGCATGACTACCATCCTCGAAGCCTGTGAGCCTACTGTCACCGGTTGGATGACAGGTGGGGCTTCTATGTGTGTCCCCTGGGGTGGCGGCACGACCTCTGTCGAGTGCAATGGTGGGAGGGTGGCTCTCTGCATTTAATTCTGCAACAAGGTCATCATCGCTGCCAACTGGGTCTCTAGGACGCTGATTTGGCTTTGGGTCACATACTGTGATGGCGATGGTAGGTCGAAGCCCCTTGCGATTGACTCTGACTTTGTCTTCGCCGCAACCTCCCTTAAACGTGTATCTCTTCTTGTTTGTCTTCTTGACATAACTTTTATGTTCAGTGGAAGAACTTCCCACAGACGGCGCCAATGAAATGGCGGTAAGTCAACACCTCCTTGTCCACCTAGTGGTATTTAGCGTTCTCGGTTCTTCGTCGGGCGTGTGTAACCTGAAAAATGAGGGTGGGGCTTTCTCCCTCGTTTTACCTCCGGAGTGATAACAAGTATATGGTATTAGGAAAAATAAGAAGAGAATTCAGACGGCTAAGAAAAATGATATCCCCATACCTTTGTCACCTTCGGGGGTATTTATAGACACCGAGAGCCGGTGAATGTCGCACAGTCGTGGTGCCACGTGTCCCACGTTGGGCTTCCCACTATTCCCATGTTCTGAGTGGGGGGTCTTTAACTTTTCGGCTGGTGGTTGTGCCCGTGATAACCGCTATGGAACCTTATCAATTCATTAGAGATCTTATGGCTAAGTATTAGGGTGGTCACGTAGATAATTCCATACCGATCGATGATATCGCGTAGAGGTAGAGAGCCCATGGGGGTTCGATGACCTCGCATAGAGGTAGAGCGCCTCCTGAGGGGTCGATGGCCACGCGTAGAGGTAGAGAGCCCATGGGGGTCGATGGCCTCATGTAAAGGTAAAGTGCCCCAGGAGGTTGATGGCTTCACGTAGAGGTAGAGCCCCCCGGAGGGTCGATGGCCTCGCATAGAGGTAGCGCGTCGCCGGGGAATCGATGGTATTGCGTCAACATGTAATGCCTTACCTTACTCGTTATCGCAGACGGTTATTTATGCCATCCAATATCACTTTACAAAAAGGTTAATATTAATTTAAGTTCAGCAGATAGTTAAATTGTTTACCAAATATTAAAATTAGCAAATATATAGTTAGAATTAAATGAAAGATCACACTTTCGAAAGAAATAAGCTTAAGTGCTTAACATCCACTAAATTTGCATTTTAATCAAAGTACGAAAATCCCACATTTAATGAAGCTCTAAAATTAACGAAATACACATTAATAGATACAGATAACTTTCTAGCTTCAGATTCATTAAATAAATAAATTTTTTATCCGAAATCAACTATCAATTTAATTTAACTGCCCCTTTTGATTTATAATCAAATAGTCAATATATATATATATATATTTTAATAAAAACCAAACGAACTTTTACATGTAAAGGAAGCCAACACCTCCACGTGCTAGCCCAACCCATAATTAAAGCTTGTTTGGTATGGCTAAAAAGCTAATTAAAATTAATTTTTTTACCATTATTTTACAATTTCAGTCCTCATTTTTGAATTATTCTCTCACGTGTAGGATTCACTTTATCTCTAATGATAAAAAAATTAATTATTAAAATCCCTACCAAATAAGCACTTAATACATGTACCCTTCCTCCATTAATGGACTTTGAATTACAAGAAATTATCAATTAAACTTAATAATTAATTCACATTTCCTTAGTATTAATGATTTTATTATCTATTTGAATTAACTATATAGATTATTTATAAAGACAAATCTCATTTTCATTAAATTCTGTGCTAAACCGACAGCCAACGGTCATATTTTTTCAACTTCTTCATTTCGAAATCCATTCCCACCCCCAACCCCCGATCTCCTCTAAACAGGATTGCACTCACTTTTGGAGAAAAAGTGAAAACCCCACTTTTGGGAACTCATTTGTGGCTCAAGATGGGATGTTTTGCGGCCTGTTTTGGCACTGGGAAGCATAAAAAACCCATAAAGGCATGTGGTGAAACTCCTCTCAACAAGCAGGTAAAATCTGAACTCAATCTTAGTAAATATAATGGAAAATCCAGTTCATCTTGAACCTTATACTCAAAGTTCTTTCTTTCTTTTTGTTTTTGATTTTTTTTTTCTCTCCATATCCAGTCTTTATCTCCCTGCCATGAAACTCAAGAGGCTGTCGAGCTTTTGACTGCTAAATCCTTAAAAAAAGGGGAGGTCGTAAATCCCGTTTCAGAATCTGTGTAAGTTATCGCTTACTTTGAGCTAGTTCTTGATTTTTCTGGTACATTTGTAGCTTGTTTGATAGTTGATACGGTGGACCTGACAGTACTCCACTGCATTAAGGGAAAGAAATAAGCTAAAATCTTGTATACCGTATTGTCAAGTCTTGTCTGGTTGCAAAACCTATCTTAAAACTTCCCGCTAATCGCTATTATTTTTTGTTTATTATATTTGGTTCATTTTCTCATCTTTAATCAGAGGTATAAACGAAGAGCTGCTGAATAGTAGTACCAGAGAGAAAGTTACATTTGATGATTGGAACAAGGATGGCCTGACCAATATTCTTGAGAGTAATTTGGTGAAAAATGAAAATGAGAAAGTGGAAAGGGAGAAGGAGAAGGAGAACGGCGAAGAAGACGGCTCAGATTCGACTGTGTCAAGCCTTATATCATATCCTCCAAACCATAAAGTCCTAACCAACATTGTTGAGAGTAATGTGGTGAATAACGAAAACGAGAAATTGGAAAAAGAGAGAAAAACAGGCAGAGACGGCGACTCAGATTCGACTGCATTGTATTGTCCAGTCGTCTCTACTAATGAGCAGAATGCATGTCATAGCCTCAAGTGTGCTTGTTGCGGTAGAAAAATCGTAAATAAGGACTTGGAAGAATGCAATTCCTTGGATAAATTTAAAGGGATTGTTAATGAAGGAATATGTGATTGTGGGTTCCTACAAGAAGAAGAGTCCTCTGAATCACTGTTTTCTTTATCAATAGATTCAAGAAAACATGTTTCTGCCGCTGAAATGGGAGAAAAGGAGGTAATTAGCCCATTAAAACCTGCTGATTCTGTATTGAATTCTGTGAAAAATCTTAGCCAAAAGAATTTTGTTAAGGTGAAAACAGCTAGTATTATATTACTGAATCAAGAAGAAGAAAAGGAGAATATTAATTTGGAGCCTGTTGTTAAGCAATTAATTCAGCAGCCTAAACTAGAATCTGATAATGAAATTGCTGTTGAAACTAGTCTTTCAAGCTGGTTAGTTGAATCTGAAAAATCATTCAAGAATGAAAATAGTCCAAGTTCTGTTGGGAATTCTTCTGGGAGGTCCAAGTCTTTGAAAAGCTTTGGAAACAGGCCAGTTTTGGAGGCACTCACTTGTAAAGAGATTAACGAATCTTTGTCCTCTCAACAAACTTGGAGCCATGGTTCGGATGATGTTCCAAGTATTGGTACAATAGGCAGTTATTGGCAGCATACATGGAGGGTGACCGACGTGGACTGAAGCTCGTTGCAGAGGAATTCCGAACGAGTAAAGCAATTACAGGAACCAGCTTGAATTTATTATTTATTTTTTTCTGTGGGAGAAATGTAATTTATTTTTTTCTGTGGGAGAAATGTAAGGTTAGAAATTACAGTGGCAGTCGATTTGCCCAAGTTTAGGAAATAAATTAATTTTATTTGAATTTTAACATTTATTTTCTTGCAACCTGGTCATCTAAAAGGCTTCACAGAATTTCATTTTTATTCATCAAAAGGTGAATACAACAATCTCTCTATTTGATCATAAGAAAGGTAATAACGTTTAATATAAGTCATCTCAACCCCAGCACACAGCATTTACGCAGACCATGAGAAAAGGGTATTTTACTATGGCATTTCGGACATTTTTATACAATAAAAGTTTCAAGTATTTCATCAATTCAATGAATAACCGTCTAAAGTGAGAACTAAATCAATAATACATTAGGGTGCGTTTGAATACCAATAATTTTTTATGAAAATGTGTTTTTTCCACTCGAATTCTTACTTTTATGCTATTCGACTGGCATTTTTTCCATGAAAAACATTTTTCTACTTTTGATCACGTGACCACATTTTCCTCAAAATTAAGAAAAATATTTTCTTTAGGAGAGTAAGATTTTATTTTCCAGGGCATTCATTCTCTCTTTCTTTCTTTCTCTCTCTCATATATCCACTCTCTCTCATCTGTCCACAAATGAAAATCGGACAAATATAACATTTTTTAAGTTGAAAATTAAATAAATCAAACACAATTAATTAACAATTTTCATGCAAATAAGTTCTAAACAATTGAATTACATAAAATTTATTTTCTTTCCAACCAAATTTCATACTTGCAAACGAACGCACTTCCAAGAAAGAGAGAGAGAGAGAGAGAGAGAGAGAGATAATTAAGCCTCGTTTGGGCCCCATAATGAGTTTTTTTTGTACAAAATCTCATTACTCTATAGCGAACAACTAATAAACAATGTAAAAGTTGCCCTCAGGGATATAATCAAGTGGTACAAAGGATAAGAGTGAGGTAGTCTCGATCTTGCTAGCAGTCACAGTGTGAAGGTACGATTTCTGAGACATGAAATTGAATTCTTTATGGACACCAGTATATGAGCAAGCTCTAGTTCCTTGGTCTGTTGAGACATATCCCGTAATTTACCTCCCTAACAATGCTTCAAGGACGGAACGATGGAGGTTTTCAAGATTGGGGTTCAACTTTTAATAAACAACGTAAAAGTTGCACCTACTTTGTCACACACTTATTTGCCTCTATTGGCCGGTGAAAGTTGAGAGGACGCATGTACCCTCGCCTAGTCAAGCTATTGACGGCATTAACTATAATATGTCAAGGTCAATTTTGCAAATGTTGTGGAATGCGCCATAGAAAAGTCAAAAAAATGTAGCTACTTGGTTAGAATCACCTAACAATTTCAGAAGTGGGGACCACATTCTAAAAATCTGCAGTGCTTTAATTTGCACCTGAGGCTGCTAGAAGTCGAGTTTGACCATATTGCAAACTCCAGACAAATGAGCCAAAGCATCCCAGTCACGGTCGAACAATATTCTCGGGCACAGCTCAATTGGTGGATCAATCAATATTGTCTTGCTTCCAGCGATAGGATGGAGGTTCGAATACTGGTGGAAACCTGTGACCAGATTTATTTGGTATGGAGCAATCACTTTGGAGGAGGATCTCTTGTGCGCAGAAGTATACAGGAGGTGGGGGAAACCTGTGATCCAATTGAGGCATAACCCACGATTTACCCCCTCCAAAGTTCTAGGGACTAGGGTCTTGGGGGTTCAGGATTTAGTCTAGTGTAAGTTAGGATAACTGGATATCAAAAAAAATAAAATTGTTTAACATATCGTGAAAAAATTTGGTCCACTGTTGCAGGCATTAATGTAACCGGGCAACGCTTGTACTGTGGATGGATTATAAACGGAAGATAATTTCGTAGGACACGAAAATTACATAACAAGAAGAGGCAACATGACCACTATATTGTAAAAATGAGAAGAGAATCACGATTTAACAACTGTCAGAGGCACCGAGATGAAAATCACTAGGGTCTATTCTTTCATATGCATTGAAATATGTCCTCAAGGATTTGAATCCATCAATTCATATTTAGAAAGGAAAAACTAATGTTAGGTAACAATTTCAACTCGTTGGATCCAAGGAACAATGAAGTTCAGCAAACAAACATCAATATTTCTAATTCCAGGAAATTTGTGAATAGTCGTCTAATTTCTCACCTCAAGCCTCACCAAACGACTGTACCCAACAGGCAGGAAAAGCGAATGAGAGGCATGATGAACTGCCTTGGGAAAGTGAAAAATACAGAACTTATAATTGGATTGTTGTAAGAAAACTCCATTTTGTTTTCTCCCCAAGAAACAACATCAAAAACTTTTGTTTATAATGCAATTTTACCCTTATTCAAAAAGGAAATTCAGGAAGCATCCCCATGCTTTTAGAGAGAGCTAGTCATCTTAAAGCCCATCCAAAGAAGAAAATTAATGGACAAAAGCACCATAGGTATTTATTGTCAAGGACTCAAATAAAGCTCTTATTTACGAAATTTATCTGCAAGCTGAAAGCAGTAGTACACTAATGACTGGAGTTTGAGAATCTCGCTTGATTGACATAAGGCCCCATTTATTTTTCAGTTTTGTAAGAATGTGAATGAAAAATATAGTCGTTATGGACATCACAAAAGAGATAAAAATTCAAATTTGGTGACTTAATGTGATGAATAACGATCATATTTTTCATTTTAATGAAAATAAAATGGAAAACAAAAGGAGCTTAAATATACAAGTATAGCAAAATACAAATTCTGAAATGGGCCGAGCTACAATATCAGAAAAATTTTGACAGAAGGGCTGACACTCACTCACAACATGGTGGGGGCCTTTTTTTTTTTTTTTTTTTGGGGGAAATTGTTTTTTCACATCGGTCACCACTTGTTTTGTCAGGCCGGCATTTCCTCCCTCCTGAAATGGACCAAATAGCCATTACTGATGGATTTGCACGTTTTTGAGAGCACAAAGGGCAAAGTGTTCCATCACGTGGCAGTGGGATTCCTTCCTTTGCAACCTGTTACATTATGAAGTATGTCATAATTTTTTTTTTTTGAAGGTAATTAAATATTTTATTAATCAATGTATAATACACATGAAGGATACTATCAATTTAAATCAGAAAGGAACAAGAAGAAATTGTACAGCCTGTCTATATGTCTAGTAGCTGCAGTATTAAATTAAATATATAAAGTCAAATAAAACAATTTTTTAATATGCTCTGTTGTTCGTGTTTGATCATCAAAACAACTGCTATTTTTTCTCTCCACACACACCATACAATACAACTCAAAATAAGGTCCCTTGGATGGAGGTCCATCCCCCAGCCCATACGGAAAACAAAGAAGAATTTGTTAAATCTTGGCCCAAATATTTGTGTTAGCCCAACTCTAGTTTGAATTTTAATCCAAACTCTATGCTCAATTAATCAAATCTTGCTGAAGAAGCTACAATTATTAGATACTATTTTCATAACATTTAAGAAGTATGAATATCTTATTTTTAAATTAGGCATTTAATTACTGCATGTTTGATTAAATTTACTTGTGGTAATTAAGTAAATTTTATAATAGAAAATTTGTATTGATCATATCTAAAATTACTTATTTTATAGTTAGAGACACTATACACTATATGTTTTGCTAAGCTTAAATGTAATTATTATTTTTATTTCTATATATACTTTCATATATTACCTATTCATACTTATAAGGAAAAATTAATTATTTAGACATGAAATAGATGTTATGATCAAAATAAATTACTTGTTCTAAATTTGATCTTGTCAATAAAACGAATATTTGTTAAACTTTATTTATTTATAAATTAATCGATATATAAGTATATTCTTGAAATTGAGCAAAACATGTACATGAACTAAATCTAATTTCTTTGGACCCTCATAATTCTTAATCGATTTTTGACTTTAGATGTGATTCACCTACAATGAAATGAAGTGATATAGAAGATTGTTGTCCATACCAAATAGTATTTTGAAACAATAACATATATGATGTATTATTGATTGCTTGTTTCGATCAAAGCTTTCAGTTGTTTGAAAATACTAGTTTTCAATATTATTTAGAATAATATTCATTAAATAATTTTTTAGTTTTTCATGGTGGATACGTATCTTTTGCTTATTCTAATCGTGATTTGATTAGTTTATTTTTTTAACATAAGTGTTATACACCTTTTGTTAATTAAGAAAATATAAAAAGAATTACAGTGAAACATTTAAAGTTCTTTTATTTCATTGAGTGTTATACACTTTTTGTCGTGAATGTCATGAATTTAACCTCTTTTCGACGTGAGTTCATTTTAAAAAACTTAAATTTCGACGTGAGTTCATTTTAAAGCGTTATACACTTTTTGTCAAGAAAATGCATTTTTGAATAGTGTAATGATGTGAAATGTGGGTTTAAAAAATAAGGAAAAGTTTTAGATTTTCGTGTAATATTATTTTATTGAAGAATGTGCGGTTGAAATGATGTCAAAACACTATTTAAGAATGTATTTAAAAAAAATGAGGCTCAAACAAGGGCTGAGTGTCCTCGTGTTATCCTATCCTTTTTTTATCTCTTATTTTACACAATTTACATGTTGAGTGACCTACCTATGTTACCTGTGTTACTTTTTATTTTTTGTTCATCAAGCAAAGAGTTGAGATTCAAGGATTCGAGATGAATAAAGTCTTAAAAGCTACAAGCAAATGGAAAAAATAAAAAAATTAATAGGAAACATAAATGGAAAAAGGACAATCTGAGTACATTTCTCATAACAAACATTAATAAATTAGGCTTCATAAAATAAAATTGTTTTTATATAATGTGATGCATGGTGATACAAGAATTTCTGTTGTTAGTGAGGACATTGCAACATGTAATATGAAGGCGCAAAATAAAAAAAGAGTGAATTAAGGCCCAAAAAAAGTTGCCCCAGCTTGGTGGGTCTTGTCGGGCTAGCCCATTAGAATAAATATGGCCCAATAAGAAAATATACTTTATTGAAAATATATTTGAGTTCGCTGGTAACGCACGTAGTTTTTAATTTGGTTCTATCCTGTCTGACATACCAAACATGTCATCATCATTACTTCGAAATGGAGATGCTTCTTTTTTATTTTCAATTTTTTTTTCTAGTCAAACCACTACATGTGGATTGTTTATTTATGCTAGGAAGAAATAAAGCGAAAAATTTCGAGGGGAATATATATTTTGATTCTCAAGTGTACGAAATAAATTTACCACTATGAGAGATCAAAAAGAAAGAGGTGTGCGTGTACTTATGTCCCCCATGGAAACTATGTCCGTGATAGTGTGGTCTCTTGAACTTTACGCGGTTCAATTAATTAAATACGTCCTAAATAGAACATAAGGTGAAAAGGATACAATTTTGACGTAAATTTTCTATGCATGTATTTTGAAATACACCATCAAAGATTCAAATAAATTAATTAAATGTAGATCGCGGAAATGTTTCAACCTTCAAAACTCCAAAAACCGCGTTGCTTGCAATGTCAGTTTCTTTCTTTGTTAACCCTTTTCCTTGTATTTGGCTTAGTCTTCTAATCTAAATTATAACTTAAAAGTAAACATGTTACTTACAAATTAATACAATTATATATATATATATATATATATATATATAATTAATTTGTGAACTAGTCAGCAATCACATGAAAAAATAAATTTAATTAATTTTTATTTATCCTTCAATGAAATTGAATGTGTTTGATGGGGCAATATACAATTACAGTATAATTTATTTATTTGAACATCCTTAATAAACTTGTTACTTCTCAAGGAACCAGTCTTGAAAGCTTTAAACATATTTTGTACGACAGAATTTTAAAAAATAAAGTTGAATTCTTATTCTTTAATGTCTATTATTAAGTAGCAAATATAGTGTTTCGTTCAATCCTTTTTATATTAAAGTTTGAGGTACGAAATTTCTATATTGAATTTTGCAAATTTTAATTCACTAATTATTGTTCAAACTATATGACCACAATAAATATTTGCTCTAATTTTCAATATATAGGTTTGAGAAAAGTGTGTGGAAAATATTAATCGAATAATAGTGAACTATTTCATTTAACAAGGTTATTATCTAAATTTCAATATGGTGTTAGATAAGTTCCAAAGAGCAATTCACTTCGATTAAGATTAAACAACTAGCACACGATTTTGAAGATTAATTTGCTCAAACGAATCACCAACTTGCTAAAGCATGTTAAGGATAAATCCTAGATAGATTGATCACTGAAATATAAACCAACATATAAAGATTTTGTTGCGGAAGTTTTCTCGAAAGATCTTTAAATCGGTGATTTTCGGGCTCAATCTAATACACCTTTCTCAACCAACAACCAGTCAATCGGCTCCAAACCACAACCAATTGATTAACCTGGTTGCTATTCAATCTTACCCACGTAGGACGAGAAAAGATGATGATTTGTGGCCACAAAAACTAGGAGAAGACACCACAAAGGTATACTATGAAGGAACCATAAATTACACACATTATACAAGCATTCTGGACACTCTGGAGACCTTTTTGCTCACACAAAAGGGGGCAGTCAAGATTCTCTTTTTCTTCTCTCAAAATCACACAATTATCATAAGAAAGTGGCTAGGGTTATAACCACATATATACTTTAGGGTTAGGCTTTAAGTTGGACCATTAAAGGGGTAAACGAGTCAAGATTCAAGTCATCCATAAGGGAATACAATTGGGTCGGGTGTAGCTATTGGACTTATTTCATTCATCGGCCTATGCCTATGAAATAATATTAACCCATGTTAACATCATAGCCTGAGATTTATTGGGTATAAAAAAAACCCAACAAATCTCCACCTTAATTTCCAATAAATTTGCAAGCAATCAAAACACACAGTTAACACTTGCATAACCAAGGTAGCCAATAAAATTGGATCACAGACCTTACCTCGTGTTTCCAACTTGAAACACATACCATACTTGCTCCATGTACTCACTGGGGCTAAGGTCAAAAACACCCAAGTAGAAGCAAATATTTCACAGTAAACAATCAAGAGCAAATACAAGTGCGATGATGATATAATATAGGATAACACACACAGATCTTTTCAGAAACACGTTCACATAGAACCATATATTAACACTAAGTCAATCAAACCACGGTCAACCACATATACAACACATGCATAAATGACCCTAAGAAAAGATCTCACCACACTTATCCTATCTCATTCCGTGTTGCTCATACCTCGAGAACACATATCTCCTCTCATCACCCACCAAGCTCACTAGACAGATCACTCAACTCATGTCTAACTGGCAAGTCACAATAGATCCTAAGTTCACGGGATAATCCTCTATCTCCACATCACTTCTCCCAACCTACGTGGATAATCGGTCTCCACCTAACAGAAGTGATAGAAGTGCCCCTCTCACACTCCACCTGATCGGGATCTCTTTCCAGATAAAAGATTCTAGACATTTGATCACATATCCACTCATGATCCAAATGTCACACTCCACATCCCTGATACAAATCACCATGTACCCCTAGGCATCTATACTCCACCTTACCAAAAGACGCACAACACACTGTTAATGCATCCATACATGCAAGTAATTACACCAAGTAATCCTAATATCTCAAATTCATGCAAAAACACATATCAAACATATTGAAATGTAGTAGATAATCATGCAACAAAATTTAAACAATCACACACATGCAGAAAATGATCACACATAGATGCATATGCAATGACTAGGTTTACACATAATAAACTTCACTGGGGTCATAACTTGACCCCTCAACCAAATTCGTCTCACCTCTCATCTTACCCTTTAGATTATCTTTCTTTTTGGGACAGTCCCTAATAAAGTGTCCAGACTTACCACAACTGTAACACCTTCTACCACTAGACTTGTCTCGTCCCTTACCCTTCTTCTTACTACCCTCATCACTCAAGTCACTACTCGAATCACTACCATCTTGTGTTCTACCTAAATTCATCTGCTGAAACTTTATTTTACTCCTCATCACATATAATTCGTCACTCCCCTTATCATCTTTTTCAGCCTTAATCTCCATCTTCTTACTCCTAAATGAGTCTATGACAATCTTAGGTGTCAAGGTGTCCTTACCGTACTTAATTGCATTCTTAACTTCCCTATATGAATTAGGCATGGAATTAAGCAGGATAATAGTCTTATACGTTTCAGATATCTTTTCATCACAATTTACGATGTCTTGAACTAACTTGTTAAAGACATCCAGATTGTCATCAAGATCTTTTGAAGGATCCATTTTGAAGTTGAAAAATCGTTCAAGCAAGTGCAATTTATTAGGAGTTGACTTAAGCAAATATAAGTCCTCCAACTTTTCCCAAAGTTGTTTTGTAGAATCTAGTTTTCCTACTTTTCTCAAAACAATATCAGATAGGTGTAAAATAATTGAAGTGTATGCAAGTTCATCATACTCTTCTTTTTGTGCTTCTGTTAAATTTGCAGAAAATTTGCTATCTATGGCTTTTGAAATTTTTTGTTGGACCAAAATACCCTTTATATTTTGTTGCCAAATTGAAAAATCCTCTTTCCCATTGAAAATTCCAATTTCAAAGTGTGATGACATTTTTAAGGAGAAAATAAAAAACAGAACAACCAAATCACAAATAGGTCACACAAAGTAATCCTAAAGTCGCAATATACACCGTTCTAGATTTTCAGGGTTTCGTAAGATTCACGATCTTAGATCAAGAGAATGTTCGAACGGGTCAAGTTCAGGTGTTTTAATTGGATAATTAATGCAAACACGAAGGTATATAAACAAAAATTTTAAATTTTCACGCAACAAGTCTCACATAGTGACTATATGACAGATAAGCACAAAATCAACTACCAACTTGCAATCAAAGTTCAACTCTTTAAAAATAGGGCAAATAATTCCTAAATTTTCTAGCACAAGCAATGGTTGCCAAACAATGACAACCCTCAATCCTAACGATCACCCCACACGATGATCTGCTAATGCTAAAATTTAAATTGAGTTAAGCCAATATACTAGAGCGGACCAATCTAAATCCGTAAATTACGAGAGTTGCGAATTTATCACTTTAGGACCACCAATATTCATTCTAAAGTCTCTGGAAACTGCAGCAACCAAAAAACCACGATCAAGTCCCGAAAGCCCGAAGAACAACGCTGTTCAGATTATATTGTGTACTCTGAAACAGAAAACTTTCAACACGAAAAATGTCAGAAATAATATGAGGAACAAACTGCCTCAAGGGACCTCTTTGAAATTCCTGCTCACGCGCCCTTACGCACATTTCCTCCTCTCTGCGCATGGGCCACACATGTCGGAGTTGACCGTCACGCGCCTCCTCCCGCACATCACTTCAGTGTTCTCCGTTTTCCCAAACTCCTTCTGGATTGATCAAAAAACTCGAAAAACGGAGATTGATTTTGACAGTTTTTGAGCAGCTTCTTTGACCTGATTTCTGCTGCGATTTCTGGACCTTTTTGGTATGTTTCACGAGCCAAAACCACCACCTTGAAGCTCTGATACCAATTGTTGCGAAAGCTTTCTTGAAAGATTTTCAAATCGGTGATTTTCGGGCTCAGTCCAACGCATCTTTTTCAACCAACAATCAGTCCAATCAGCTCCAAACCACAACCAATTGATTCACCTCGGTTGCTATTCAATCTTACCCACGTAGGATAAGAAAAAATGATGATTTGTGGCCACAAAAACTAGGAGAATACGTCACAAAGATTAGGAGAAGACACCACAAAGGTATACTATGAAGGAACTACTAATTGTACACGTTATACAAGCGTTCTGGACACTCTGGAGACCTTTTTGCGTACACAAAAGGGGGCAGCCGGGATTCTCTTTTTCTTCT